>NC_079263.1:300000-542523 GCF_947241705.1 Saccharomyces mikatae IFO 1815 | reverse complement strand
CACCATCACCATCACTATCACCATCACCATCACCATCACTATCAATACCATCACTATCATCACCATCATCACCATCACCATCATCACCATCACCATCATCACCATCACCATCACTACCACCATCACCATCACCATCACTATCACCATCACCATCACCATCACCATCACCATCACCATCATCACCATCACCATCACTGTCACCATCACTATCATCACCATCATCATCATGACCATCACCATCATCACCATCACCATCATCACTATCACCATCACCATCACTACCACCATCACCATCACCATCACCATCACTACCATTACTACCACCATCACTATTACCATCACTATCACCATCACCATCACTACCACCATCACCATCACTAATCCTATCACCATCATCACCATCACTAATCCTATCACCATCATCACTATCACTACCACCATCACTACCACCATCACCATCACCATCACCATCACCATCACCATCACTATCATGAGAAGTACACACTTACTTACCCTATCTCTAACCCTACTATCAGCCCTACCTCGCTGTCTAACCCTACCTCTCCAACTCCAACCCCACTGCCTTAGCTTACCCTACCTGCTCCTCCACTGCCTACACTCTCCATCTGCCATCCTTCACATCTCATCACTACTCCATATCTACCACCAACCACCACTTCCACTTATCCTACCATCTACCATCTACCTCTACAACATACCTAACATAATATGTAAACATCCAAATGTAAACAATCATATGTAAACAATCATATGTAAACATCCAAATGTAAACAATCATATGTAAACATCCAAATGTAAACAATCATACCTAACATCATACCCTACCACTACTCCCCATCCCACCTCTAACCACACCTAGCTACCTCACCACAATATCAACACCTACCATGCCCTCTTCTTCTCCATAACAGCTCTCCATACGCCTACGGATGCTAAGAATAAACTACTCCCATCCTACTCATCTTACCCAACTCCCCTACTGTCACACTGCCACACTGCTCCTCATCCTCATCTTCACCTTTCACTCAGTTGCCATGGTTACCACTATACATCACCATACATCACCATACACGGCACTTACCTCAGCACTTCACACCCTGTGCCATTTACCCATAAAACCCACTTTTATTTCCATTTTTGTGTTTATTATGTATTCTACGGACCCAAATATCATATATATGCACTTACTTGCATCTAATATAACGTATTTTGCCAAATTCTGTCTACTCATTATATACATATATTTATCACAATCTCAAAAAATCACCCATTAAATCACCCAAACATAAATATTTTCTCATGATTTACATCGATTCATATGCACATATAATTCTTCTGCTATATTGTTCTCACCTAAGAAGTACGACTAATTTATAATAATAAATAATAATGTGTCCAATAATCTTATGTTAACAAATACACGTACTACTACCACTTCAATATTCAAAGCCACCATTTAGTTATGTAGACGTTTTTCATAAGAGTATAAGTTATTCACACCACCTTCCACTTGAGCAGATGCCGTTCTGAATTCAAATCTGACTTTGCCTCTTTGCACATTCTCCTTCAATAGAGTTAGCGTCTTGCAACCAATGTCCTGACACGAATGTTGCAGCCCGTTGTACAAATACGGAATAAACTTCTTAATGGATCCTTTGTCAACCACTGCACCCGCCACACCTTGCGCAACCAAAACGCTGTCGCTTTCAGAAAAGTAACGAGAGGTCGAGGCATTGCCCTTGCTACCGGTCTTTTGCATCGCATCAATGGAACCCATCCCACGATACACCTTTAATCGTTCACCATCTTGATAGAAATAATCACCGGGCGATTCGGTAGCACCCGCCAACATACCACCCATCATAACAGTAGACGACCCAAGCGCCAAGGCCTTCATGATATGGCCGATGTTTTGAACACCACCGTCAGCCATACATGGAACACCGAACTGGTTGGCAAATTCACACACGTTGTAGACGGCTGTACCTTGTGGCCTACCACAAGCCATAACTTCTTGAGTGATACAAATAGAGCCAGTTCCCATACCGATTCTCAGACCATCCGCACCGGCAGCAACCAAATTGGCAGCTTGTTCCCTGGTGACAACGTTACCAGCGATGACTTCCAACCCTGGGAAACTCTCTTTCACCCATTCGAGCATGTTCAACTGGAAAATCGAGTTGCCTTGCGATGAATCTAAGATAACCACGTCCAAGCCAGCTTCCACCAACAGGCCTAGTCTCTCCCTATCAGAGTCCATAGTGCCTACAGAAGCACCGCATAGCAATTGCTTGCTGCTGCCAGACTTGGAAGCTAACGGGAAGTTTTCGTTCTTCTTCAAGTCAGTCCTGGAAAGCATGGACACCAAATGACCCCTGTCGTCAACAATCAACAGCTTACCCTTTTTGGTTTTCTTTAAAACTTCATTACCCTCAGACAAGGTAATACCCTGTAAACCGGTAACAGGGTTCTTGGTCATGACATCCTGAACGAGTAAAGAGTCGTCCTCAACGAATTGTATATCACGAGAAGTGATGACACCCACCAACTTCGCATTTCTCTTGCCATCTTCCGTCACAGGGAAGCCTGCAAACCCATACTTCTCCTTCATGCTCTTAGCTTCACCAACCGTGGTCGTTGGAGAAATCACTACAGGGTTGTCAATAAACCCATTTTCATAGTTCTTGACTCTTCTGACCATGGCAGCTTGCTCCTCGGGAGCGCAGTTATGGTGAATGAAACCAATACCACCCGACAGAGCCATGAAGATGGCCATCTCTGATTCGGTAACAGTGTCCATTGGAGAGGAAACGAAAGGGGTCTTCAAATTGATATTCCTGGTCAACTTAGTCTCCAGGCTAACCTCAGAGGACGGGAAGTCGACCAAGCCTGGCAAGACCAAAAAATCGTTATAAGTCAACCCACCTCTGGTCTTGGAGTCCATCAGTTCCTGGACTGACAAACCATCCAGTCGAGGCATCCTCTTGGCAACTTCCGAAGCAGTCGTGTACTCTCTAATAGCAGCCATTGTTTTTTACGTGTTTTCAGAGTTATCAATTGCAGCAATGATACTTAATGCGTTGATGACAGTAAAAGAGTCTTTTAGAGTTTACGTACATAAATAATAAGAGAAGAAAAAAGTTCCCAGTACGCCAGCTAAAATACACAGGCCCATAAAACTGAGAAAGTCCACCAAGATTCTCCGCCTAAATGCTCAGCAGAAAGTTTTCAGAAAAAGTTTTTCACTAAACGTCAAATGGGAAAACAGTGCACTATTTATACTTTTTTTCTCTTGCTCTTTCTCGTTATTTTTCAGGAAAAGAAAACGGCCCGGCCCGCCCGCGCGACTCACAATCCATCGCTGAAAACAAACCCAAATTTCAATAAGGAAACGGAGATTAATCACTAGTAGACAGACAGTTATTGAAGAAATAGGCCGGATTCGTGACTGCACCTATAGACCAGCTATGGTCATAATAGTGTCACAGAAGGTGTCCGATCCATCGCTTGCAGTAGGACATGACTCTTTGCTCTCTCGATCGGACGCGGTCTTGGTATGAGCGGCCGAGATACATACATTTCAGGCTGTGATGTGCATGTGAGTTAGGTTTAATTCTCTTTGGCTTCTCTCACGTTCGCTGAGCTTGGAACTATTGTAACAGCAAATATTACATTATCTCGATCAAGCTATTATTACACCCTGTTGTAACGTTGCTACGGCCTTCGTTAAATAGACTTAATTGCATCTGTTCGCGAGGGTTAGTGCCTCTTGTGTATCCGTAGATTTGGCGCTAGTGTAACACGCTTTTCGTGATTAATGCATTACTGAAGCATTGCTCGAGCCATATTCCTGGGTCAGCGTATCCAACAGCTTCTCGGTCTCGAAAGTGGATGTAGAGCCCTTCAATAAGAAAAAGTATGGCGAATATAAATGAGTTTGGGCAAGAAGTCGGTGCAGACGTCGATGGCTGGACAACCAGGGTCTTCCCACAAGAAGTCGTCTTGAAAGGCAACCACTGTAGACTGGAACCGCTTGACAAGGAAAAGCACGGATTGCAGCTCTTTAGTGCGTATGCTAAAGCGGGTCAACGCTTGTGGACATATTTGCCTGTCGGTCCGTTCAACAACGTCGACGAATACCTACAGTTCATCGATGAACTTAATGAAACTGAAGACACCGTGCCTTACGCAATTATTCATGAAAGGACTGGCTGTGCCGTTGGTACACTTTGCCTCATAAGGATCGATGAAGCCAATGGTTCGCTTGAAGTTGGATATGTAGTTTTTTCACCGGAGTTACAGAAGACAGTAATCGCTACTGAGGCCCAATTCCTTTTGATGAAATATGTGTTTGACGTTTTACAGTACAGGAGATACGAGTGGAAGTGCGATAGTCTAAATGGGCCATCCAGGAGGGCGGCGATGCGCCTGGGGTTCAAGCACGAGGGAACCTTTCGGCAAGTGGTCGTGTACAAGGGTCGGACTCGAGACACCCAGTGGTTCTCAATAATCGACAAAGAATGGATGAACATCCGTAAAGCATTCGAGCAATGGTTAGACGGGGAAAACTTTGAGGATGGTAGACAGAAGAGAGGATTGGCTACAATAAGAGAAGGCTTGTAAAAAGACTGATCGATTATATGCAAGGGATATATAGATAGCACTATTCGGTTATCAAATTTATAGATTACAATGTATTTCACAGGCATGTGTATCCGCGACTTCCTCTTCCACAACGAGGAACCAAGTTGCAATCATGCTCTCGTTTAAACCGGAATGACAGTAGAGGACAAAAACCCTCCTTCGAACATGCCACACCAACTCCAAAGTTGATACTGACATTGTTTTTGGCTCCCAACATTTTAATACACATCATGGAACGTAGCGCCTGCATTACCTGTCATTCAGAGTGCTATTCGTACCTCTTCTTCCCTCTTCTTCCATCTTCTACCTAGTGGATACATACGATATCTGACGGGGCACCGCGATCATTCTCAAAGAACCAGATATGAATGTTGCATTGCTATGACTGACTCGCACAGACCCTGATCTACCTACCAACCTTAATTGTGAGTGACACATAAACTGCGAATGACTCCGCGCCGAGACTTTGAAAAAAGAACAAGCCCTTTCATGTGGAAATATACATTCATTACCAGCTTCAATATTCTTCGATTTGGATGCCAGTCCTTCTATACGTATATATATATGCACAGTCTCACTCTGCTTAGAAGTGGAGCGCACAACAGAATATTACACTGCAGCAGAAAAGAATGTCGTCTCGAGGCTCATTGTACTCCGGCTAATGGTATATGCACAGCATTTGTCAGGCAGGTTTATAATATTAATATACATTTACATATAATAAACTGTTTTCATGGCAGAAAAAAAAAGCTTTTTTTGTTTTTTCGTTACTCAATGTCTATAGAATTTCGTTCGTAAAGGCGTCTGTCTCTATTTGGCGACAGTGTAGATACCATCCTTAGATAGAGCCTTGGAGATAGCTGGCTTTAATCTGGTGGAGTACCATGGCACACCAGTGATCATTCTGGTCACTTGGTCTGGGGCAATACCGGTCAACATGGTGGTGAAATCACCGTAGTTGAAGACAGCTTCAGCAACTTCGACTGGGTATGTTTCAGTTGGGTGGGCGGCTTGGAACAAGTAATATTGGGCCAAATGAGCTCTGATATCGGAGACGTAGACACCCAACTCAACCAGGTTGACTCTTTCGTCGGATTGAGCTAGAGTGGTGGTGGCGGAGGCACCGGCAGCAATGGCAGCGACACCAGCGGCAATTGAAGTTAATTTGACCATTGTGTTTGTTTTGTTTCTTAGTGGTGATATGGACTTACATATGAGTAAGGTAAGGACGGAATATTCACAGATAGGTGACCATAGCAGCCCTATTTATACAAATTCCTTCACCAGCTGGTGCTGCCCAAACGAACCACTGACTGACACTCTTTTCTCACCCCAAGATCCTACATATCTCATCTAGAGCACCTTATCCGCCGTAACTATAGAAATGCATTTCTTCTTGAACGACTCACGCATTCTTCATAAACTCGTATATCAATGTCTATTTACGGTGCCTGTGTGTGTATTCGTATGCGCGCAATCCGAGATCGACGCTATAGGGGTGCCCAGGTTAGAGAATATCTGAACTTGGTTGGACCCTCGTTCAGAAGCTTATTGTCTAAGCCAGGCTCCGTATGTTTGCACTAAACGATTCCACGGAAAATAGGTCCCATACTGTTCCTTTTCCCCAGCTAAAATGAAATAGGAATCATCTGTTGATCTCGTATATTTCTAGGGTCTACGGCTCGGCGTATTGGCATGTACTTCAGTATGCCAATGCTGGAATCCTTCATACTCTAATCATAACTCAACAAGTCTATACGTCTTCCTATCACAAACATATACCTGCTCAAGAGGCCACGCGCATGAAAAGAGAACGATTGGGCAGAAGTACTCGCCATTTGGCCACACGAAACAGTAACACGATCTTGCATCTGATCTGAATAGTGCGCCATATATAGGCACTTGACCCATAAATGGAAACGTGTATGTTCAAGCCAACATCAATCTTGCTAACCCTTGAGTACCTAACTCTGTTCCATCCAAGAAAACTACTACACTATCAAATCACCTGCTGAATAAATGAGCGGATTGAACGAGACAAGTTGCTATTTCAACGGTAGAGCAGCAGCCTCCAAAGAGTCAAAGCATTGCAAGTTACTGTTGCTCATTTAGATGCTGCATTCGTCAACTTTGAGCCTACTTCCTTCTGAAACAGAACCCGAATCCGGTGAAGGTTGCTAGGAGGGCCAGCGGAGTCGCCAAGGTTTTTTTCGAGGCGGTTAGGTGGTCATATTTGGTGGGGAAGCTATAACCGTCTGCCTTGTGAAAAACCTCGAGATGATAAAGATTGCATGCCAAAAAGCAACTTTTTTCTCGCACTTTGTTGGCTCAATGCATTCATCTTACAGTATAGATTAGGCAGCTTAGACCAAACGCAAAACTCAAGCGAAAGCGAAAGCCTATCCATCAGTTATTCGCTGCAAGCTGTCCTCCTTCCTTACAAGTTATCCTCGAAAAAACTCCGAAAGTTTCCGCTACAAAGAAAAAATGAAAGGCAATAATACCCTATCTAGGGGGTTAAGGATCCAAGTCGACGACCCTGTCGCTCACTGCTGCAAAATGTCTTGTGCAACTGCCAAGGAAGCCAAACTTTGTCTAAATTAGTTGCGCTAGCCCCATGCAACCACCGCCCTTTGAGGACTTAAGCTTTTGGATCTGCTTTCAAAGTTAAGACTATATAAGGGTCCTAAATGTTGCCATGTCTGACAGTGCTCGAGCGTATTATTCGCTCACTTCTTCTTTCCGTGGTTGAAAAGTTTCTAAACTTGTATCCGCACATCCAAAAGTATTCGAAGGGCGACGCAATATTACCAGTATGCAGCTGTTCCCTCTTCTATCGTTAGCGTTATCTTTGGCCTATTCTCAGGCTGTTTTGGGTTCTTCCTCAGACTCTTACGTCAGGTTTCCCGTTCAAAAGCTAGCAAATGTCCCAGGAATGGGCTCGCAAGATGTATCTAACGTTTTCAAAAGAGATGACGTCCTGAATTCGACTTTGATTAATGCCGTAGGAATGTACGTCGTCAAGGTGGAAATCGGAACCCCTCCCCAAACCGCGTACCTTCAGTTAGACACTGGCTCTTCTGATATGTATGTAAATGATGCTGATAGTCCATATTGCGTATTGATGTCTTACGGGTCAGGCTACGCTTCGACCGACAATTACGAGCTCACAGCAACTGCCACCGAGCTTCCTTCTTCCACTATATCGTCGGAGAGTTACAGTACTCTTTGTGCCTACTGGGGCACATTCAGTGTCGGAAACTCCTCTACTTTCAAGTACAATGACACTCAGTTCGATGAGACTTACGGCGATGGTACGTATTACAGAGGCACGTATGGAACAGACGTTGTTTCTTTAGGTAATATTACGCTAGAAAGTTTTTCGTTTGGAGTGGCCAACAACACAGAAAACCAAGGTGGTATTCTGGGCATATCACTTCCTGCTGGAGAAAATACACATTCGCTTGGAGGAGCCTATAACACGACCCCCTTTGAATATGAAAACTTTCCAATGGCACTGAAAAGCCACGGAAAGATTGAGAAGATAGCATATTCCTTGTTTCTGAATGAACCTAAAGCACATTTCGGAAGCATCCTGTTCGGAGCAGTCGACAAAAGCAAATACTCGGGGCAGCTTTACACCCTGCCTATGCTGCAGGCTTACGATACCCTCGATTCAGTGAGTCCAGGAATGTTTGTTACAGCGCAGAGCGTCGCGGTTTTGAATGGCGACTCTGGAAACAAAACTGTGTCGAAGGTCCGATTCCCGGTGTTGTTTGATTCTGGTACCACCTATTCTAGTCTGCCTACTGAAGTTGCACATGCAATCGGTAAAAGTTTTGACGGAAAGTACAGTTCTGGCGATCAAGGCTACACCTTTGATTGTTCAAAAGTAAAGGATACTCTACTGTCTATTGATTTTGGAGGATTCAATATATCGGCAAACATATCCAATTTTGTGACACGGACGAAGGACCACTGTCTTCTGAACATTGAAGCCGCTGACTCAGGATTCGTGTTAGGAGACGCATTTCTTGTTGACGCATATGTTGTCTTTGACTTGGAAAGTCACGAGGTTTCTATTGCGCAGGCTAGTTTTGACGATAAAAAAGAAGAGATTGAGGTTATCTCTGACAGAGTTCCGGGTGCCATCCGAGCTCCCGGATACTCTAGTACGTGGGTGTATACACCAGGCAGCCCCATCGGAACAGGAGATTTCTACAACGTCAGTTGGACCTCCTATTCAGGGTATTCAGAGTATCAATCGTTAGTTGCCACTGCGGTTGTTAGTAGTAGTGACAGTAGCGGTGGTAGTGACAGTAGCAGCAGCAGCAGCAGCAGCAGCAGCCGCTCAGCTGAAACAACTACAGAAAAGCATAACGCCGGCGATAGGCTCTACCAATCATCTTTTCCTTTTTCTTTGGCTTCTTTCTTATCTTATTTCCTCTTGTAAAAAGCTCTGGTGGAGGGAAAAGGTACTTTTGCTATATCAGGCCCTGCACTGTGACCTGTGCATCTTCCTCTTTGAAATGGCAGCTTTGACACTCACTTGTGTTTATTGCAGCTTTCTCAATACAAACTCTCTAATGAACCAATCGTGAAATCGCGTATCGGTCTCTGCTAGTTCCGGATGAAATGATGTGGCAAGAACATTGTCATTTTGCTTTGCCGCAACAATGAGCTCTTGGTCACTGTTATCTTTTCCGTCCAGTTTGTATAGGACCTGGACGTTCTCTGGATCCAGCACTTCTTCTATCACAGGCGCCCGTATAAACGTTGCAGGGAAGTCGTGACAGTTTGGAATAAAGCCTGAAAAGTCACAGATCCGAGAGGAAGACTGGGCTTGTCTTCCAAAGGCATTTCTTTTCACTCTAACTTTCAGCAGGTTCAACGTCTGGACCAAGTCAGCTTCATTGGATAACTGTTGAGAAAGATATATCAGTCCTGCGCACGTGCCCCAGATCACCTTGTTTGGGTTGTGCACAAACGTGTGAAGATCGTTGTAGAACCCTGTTCTTTGAGCGATAAGAGACATTGCGGTAGACTCTCCACCAGGTATGATCAATGCGTCACATTTTGATAGCTGGTTGTTATCTCTCACCGCAATCACCGATAATTCTGCGTTATATTGATCTTTGTTTTCGTCTATACATTTTTCCACGTGTCGTATGTGTTCTATAAACGCACCTTGTAGTGCCAGTACTCCAATTACGATGGACATGCTTGAGAGTTATTTTGCTTACTTCGTTGTTTGACACCACTGAATTCTAGATGACGAGAGTGCATTCCGCTCACCAATAAAGTGGGCTTTTATCAATGGATGATTATTCAGAGTCAGAGTGCTATTTTTCAACTATTCTTACAGTTTCCAATCGCGCACGGCGACGCGCCGTTTAATGACATAATAACGATCGCAATAATAGTATATCATGTGAATCGAAAAATGAGCATATAAAACAGGAAAACGAAACCATTTTGCATGCCCTTGTGGACAACGTTTGTAGTCATATAAGACTGCTCTGCTTTTCAATTACTTGATAGGTTTTTCACGGTTACCTCATTTCTGCAACAGAGCCATAGCAACTGCAGATATCAAATAGAACAAGAAGAAAGAAAACAAGAAAAAATGTCAGAATTCAAGGTGAAAGCTGGTTTAGCCCAAATGTTAAAGGGTGGTGTAATCATGGACGTGGTCACACCTGAACAGGCCATCATTGCTGAAAGAGCAGGTGCTTGTGCTGTTATGGCCTTGGAACGTATCCCAGCCGATATGCGTAAATCTGGGCAAGTGTGCCGTATGTCAGACCCACACATGATCAAGGAAATCATGGCTGCTGTTTCGATTCCAGTGATGGCTAAGGTCCGTATCGGCCACTTTGTGGAAGCACAGATCTTGGAGGCACTACAAGTAGATTACATTGACGAAAGTGAAGTCTTGACTCCAGCCGATTGGACACACCACATTGAAAAGAATAACTACAAGGTCCCATTTGTTTGCGGTGCCAAGGATCTCGGTGAAGCATTGAGAAGAATAAACGAGGGTGCCGCAATGATCCGTACCAAGGGAGAAGCTGGTACTGGTGACGTTTCCGAGGCTGTCAAGCACATCACCAAGATCAAAGCAGAGATCCAACAGTACAAAGAGACTTTGAAAAACGAAGCAGACTTCGCAGCAAAGGCCGCTGAATTAAGGGTACCGGTCGAACTATTGAAGTCTACACTAGAAAAGGGCAAACTGCCCGTGGTCAACTTTGCTGCCGGTGGCGTGGCCACTCCAGCTGACGCAGCTTTACTGATGCAATTGGGCTGTGAGGGTGTATTTGTTGGTTCTGGTATATTCAAGTCCTCAGACCCTCAAAAGCTAGCTGGCGCCATTGTTGAAGCGACAACACACTACGACAACCCAGAAAAACTACTACAAGTGTCCAGCGACTTGGGTGATCTGATGGGTGGTATCTCCATCCAATCAATCAATGAGGCTGGTGGCAAAAACGGCGCAAGATTGTCTGAAATCGGGTGGTAGACACGACCAACGCTGGTATAGCATTTCCCTTTTTTCCCCCAAAGGGAGCCACTTACTTATCGTAGATATTACATAATTCTGTACAATATCATAACTTAATACAATATTCAACAGAGATCCTACCGTACAAAACCAAGACCGAAACCTCCATGGTTCTTTTGCTCTACGGTTCTGGCATTCCAATGCTCTCTACATACTGCTTGCGGTCTCGAGTTCAAAGGCACGGCTGCTTATATAGGCAGGTGTATTCTCTTTGCGGATCATGTAAGTATGCGATTAGGCGATCCGGTGTCTCATTTTTTTAGGGGAATCGCATCAATGCATTAATCATATATGCAGCAAATCATTAGGAAGCAGCATGGAATTGATGCATTTATCGGTTCTCAACCACGATATGTTACGTTGCGTGCTATTGAGGAATGTTGAGTATTCAGCTAGTGGTCTCCAAATGCTATTATTATTAACTCAAAAGAAGCAGCGTGTCTTTTTGGTAGAGAAAACCAAGACGTCATCATATATTAGTAGCTGCCAGAGCCACTGGCATTGAATCATATATAAACCTCGTATTATAGCTCTTGTGTAGAGTGTTCTTGTTTTTGTTCTCTTTCTCTTCTCTCTTCTCAATTGTAAAGATAACCACACATCAACAGTAAACACATTTCCCAGATATGTCTACCGATAAGATTACATTTTTGTTGAACTGGCAACCAACTCCATACCACATTCCAATCTTCTTGGCTCAAACCAAGGGTTACTTCAAGGAACAAGGTCTAGACCTTGCCATCCTAGAGCCAACCAACCCTTCCGATGTCACTGAATTGATTGGTTCTGGTAAGGTTGACATGGGTTTGAAGGCCATGATCCACACCTTGGCTGCTAAGGCCCGTGGCTTCCCAGTCACCTCTGTCGCTTCCTTGTTGGACGAACCTTTCACTGGTGTTTTGTACTTGAAGGGCAGCGGTATCACTGAGGACTTCCAATCTCTAAAGGGTAAGAGAATTGGTTACGTCGGTGAATTCGGTAAGATTCAAATCGATGAATTGACCAAACACTACGGTATGAAGCCAGAAGACTACACCGCCGTCAGATGTGGTATGAACGTCGCCAAGTACATCATCGAAGGTAAGATCGATGCTGGTATTGGTATCGAATGTATGCAACAAGTCGAATTGGAAGAATACTTGGCCAAGCAAGGCAGACCAGCTTCCGATGCTAAGATGTTAAGAATTGACAAGTTGGCTTGTTTGGGTTGCTGTTGTTTCTGTACCGTCCTTTACATCTGTAACGACGAATTTTTGAAGAAGAACCCAGAAAAGGTCAGAAAGTTCTTGAACGCCATCAAGAAGGCCACTGACTACGTTCTATCCGACCCAGTTGCCGCTTGGAAGGAATACGTCGACTTCAAGCCTCAATTGAACAACGACCTGTCTTACAAACAATACCAAAGATGTTACGCTTACTTCTCTTCATCTTTGTTCAATGTCCATCGTGACTGGAAGAAGGTTACCGGTTACGGTAAGAGATTGGCCATTTTGCCACCAGACTACGTCGCCAACTACACTAACGAATACTTATCTTGGCCAGAACCAGAAGAAGTTTCTGATCCATTAGAAGCTCAAAGATTGATGGCCATTCACCAAGAAAAATGTAGACAAGAAGGTACCTTCAAGAGATTGGCTCTTCCAGCTTAAACGTACCGCGCCAACTGTTGAGCAGCTGTTTCTTTTCTCGTTCATGATTCCACATTAGCTTTTGCTTCCTACCCAGTATATATGTATGTATATATGTGTGTGTACTAAGATATGTTTATGAGCTCCCAACCTGCCTTTATTTGTTTTACACTTTCTGTTGTCGGAAATGTTGCGGTTGTAATTAAATGTCCAGGTGCGATGTTCATAGGAACTTCCTCTGTGTAGGACAGCTTTTCATGCACATTCTAAGGTTTGTTTCTTACTTAATGTCTGTCATTATGTTGGAATGAAAACCAACTATCGCCTATCAACTAGTGGCCATACTACTAGCACATTATCATATACGGTGTTAGAAGAAGACATAAGTTATGAGAAGCTGTCATCGAAATAAGTGGAAGCTGAAATGCAAGGATTGATAATGTAATAGGATAATGACTGACAACATATACAATGACAATAAAAGCATATACAGAAGTATGTAGAATTACGAGTTTGATTTATTGGATTCCTATATCCTGGAGGAGAACTTCTAGTATATTCTATACACCTAATAATATTGCCTTTATCAACCATGGAACCCCAACAATCATCTCAAAATTCACCCAATTCTCACATTATGAGACTGCCGATACGCATCCTTCCTTAACCTGCAGGAACCACGGATTCTGTCACTTCCACTCATGTAAGAATTTCTAGCCTATGAGAGCTTGTGCCCTGTGTTATTGCAAGAAGAAAGCACCGCTAGCACTGCACCAGGCTCCCCAGATGATAATCATCCTCTCTAACTAACAAATTATTAATTTATTATATAGCCTTGTTTTTAGTGCTGCAGGTGTCCTTGAATAGAACTACGCCGAAAGGCTTCTGGCACGGAGGGCTTTCATAATCCCCACCCTTAATTTCTACGATATCTTCATTATTGCGGGCATTTTTACTGCTCAAGATTCTTCTTACATACAATCTTTAAAGTTTTTCAGGGCCCATCATATTAACAAGGCTTCTTCTTCTATTCTCGAGAAATTTGCCTAAAAAAAAACCCTTTTGCTTCCTGCGTATTTTCTTACGGAATGAGAAGGCGTCTTACATCCTTCTCTTTTTGAGTTAGATGTGATGACTATTTTGCGACCAGTAGAGAAATAATTCGCGTTTATAAGCAGGCCCTTCCAGCAGCAGTTCAATCAGAAGTGTAAAAGTAATGGTAATGAGCAATTAAGAAAGATATACAATAGAAAAGAAATGAATATAACTGGCGAGAATCCTCAATTGTTTAAGTGCGGAAAGAAGGGTTATATGAATCAAACTTACCCACCACTAACTATTTATGAATGTGGTATTAACGAAGGAAAGCTGACAGTTAAAGATAAAAATGAGTTTTATTCAATATTGTATGAAAATATTGTTACCTATGCGCCCGAAGGTATGGTAGTTAAATGTGGTAGTATGGGCTTTCTTAATGAAACCAATCCTTGGCCAAGGGATTATTATGCATGTGGTTTATACGAAGGACAGGATACAGAAACCAACGCAGGTATAAGTTCTTTAAAATCTTCTCGTTTTCTTGTGAAAGTCATAATTTTTTTTATGCTTGCAGTATATGCAATAGAGTAAGCTTGAAAATATCAATGGCAATGGTGAAATCACTCTAAAAAAATACAGTTCAGAAGTGTGCGAGATGTTTTCACTCTTGAGGCTGAAATCTTCATTGTGGGGATCGTCTATGAAGTATGTATATATGGATAAAACTAAAAAATAAAATCAATTGATGAGCGTCAAGTATAATAGAATGTTCAAGAGAAGGGATGCAATTCCTGCCTACTATCAGCTTTCATTCCCGGAGAAAGTCAGCCTTGCCGATTGCAGCTATTTTTACCATTGATTTAATGGGTCTTATGTGTTTATTATCCATTGGCGAAGGTAAAGCATACTGATTAGTCGAATGCCACTACAAGGTTCTGTAATTTTTACAGCGGCACAGACTCTTCACTTGCTATACCGCATGGTTACATCTTCTCCAAACCCCTTCTCACCCTTTGCCAGGTATATAAGTAAAGATGATCATCTGGTCGCTAAATACAAAAGGGACCTTAGAAATCATATACATTCTTGTTTGATAATCGGATAATCGGTAGGGTCTAACAGTTTTTCATGTTTGAAATGAACGCAGTTGCTGACAGTTATAATATGTGGAATACCACAGCATGTTAATAAGCTGTTACGTCCACTTCTCTTCTTCTTTGGTTTCAAGTAGTTTTTCGTCATAAAAATCATTCAGCAATGACTTAGACTTACTTTTACAACAAAATCTAATATGGGTAACAAATAAATGACAATGTCTGCTTGTACTTTTGTTCTATCATGTGTTGAATAGTGAAAAATAAAAAGATAACATATGTATATACTCATAACAATACTCATGAAGAGGTTTAGCATGTTGCACCAGAACCAGTTGGGATTCCAGAACATCCAGAATATGAAGAACCACCGGAAATTGATACCCCGGACCATTTCCAGTTGGAAGCATTTTTCACTAAAATTTTAACTCTCTTAGCTGCGGAGTTCACACTCCCAGTGATATCCTTCATCACTAAATTCTTAATAGGAACGCCTCCTGTAGCAGTGCCAGTGGTTTTGCCATTCAGGTAATCACCTTCAATAACTATACCGTAACTCTTTATGCCGCTAATCTTATTGCTAATGAAGTTAACGTTAGAAACTGATCCAGTCGCACCTTTTACCGTCTTAATTCTCAACCCATTGGCAGAGTTCAGAACGTGATTGTTTTCAGCCCAAAAACCATTCACGGTATTATCAGAACGGCCACCAACAGAACCTACAGAAATACCGTGGCCATTATAGCAATAGTTGTTCAAGAATTTGATAGTTGTACCTGAATTCACAGCAATACAATCATCCTGATTATAAACTGTACATCCCTGAATCACAACATTGGTAGAGCTACCAACATCAAATCCATCTGTGTTGTGACCACCTGCGGAATCACCGTCTTTTATATCGATTGTTACACCATTGATAGTCAAATCAGAGCATTTATTGATGCTGAAGACTTGGTGTGGGGCATTTTTAATATTTAACCCAGTGACTTCGGATTTGCCCGTCAATACTAGTTTTACAAACTTTGGCTTAACTTTGCCTTTGTCACCCAAGCCATCCCACCACTTAGCTCCTTGACCATCAATAACATGTCCTGACGCACCAACAACATTTATTTTCGACCCCGAGATTGAAATTAAAGGACCAGCCCATTCCTTGTACTGGAAAGTAGTTGTACCTTCGAAGGTAACAGTAGTACCACTAGTTAACCCAGTTAGATCTAAAGTCTGTCCAGCTGGAACACTTAAATCTTTAATAATGATGCTACTGCATTTTTTCACAGTTGAGAGTGAGGACAAAGAGGATCCTGATAGAGTACAGGAATCTCTTTTCGACAGAGGACTTGCGACAACAAAAGTGCACAAGGTAGACAGAAGTAATGAACTAATAAAAACCATCGCGTTTGCCCATCATAGTGAGTAGACAGTCTTCTCTGATTTAGATTTCAGTGCTTTTTTATACCTGTATGGAACTTGATTGTGAGACCACATTCTCGAAGTTAAAAGAGTTTGTTTTACATTCAGTACGTCTCTAATACGCGAAAGTGGCGTGATTGTTAAACGAATACACGAGATTCATATATTTCAATCATAAGTCGTACATTCCGGGGTTGAAA
Organism: Saccharomyces mikatae IFO 1815; assembly: GCF_947241705.1. Lineage (NCBI taxonomy): Eukaryota > Fungi > Ascomycota > Saccharomycetes > Saccharomycetales > Saccharomycetaceae > Saccharomyces > Saccharomyces mikatae. Next base: position 525,917 of record NC_079263.1, on the reverse strand, counting down.
CTCTTACTAGTCTCTATATCAGATGGACACCCTAAATTTTACATATCTGCGTCAAATGTTGATGGTGAATATATGGAACGCTTCTGATATCGTTACGATTGAATGAAATCTGTACAACATTCACAGGCTCTTTTGTTGACGGAACAGAATGTAAGCATATTCATTCTAGTACTATAACTTTTGTCTCACTTTTATGTTCTCTTGAGGGAAAAGTTACTGATTGAGGACGAACCACTGTAGACCAAACTTTCCCTTTTCGTACATTCTATCCGGTAACGTAACCCCTTGATCCTTCTTGGTAATATTTCGTAAGTTTAATGGTGTTATTTGCTGATGTCAAAACGCCGTTCATTCAACTTATTTGACAATTGCTACTAAGCCTTTGTGTGATATTGAGTTACATAACAAGGCACGTTCACCTTTACAAGAACCCAACTCCCTGTGAGCCCTGTAGCGCGCCTAGTACAGTTGGCATATCGCAAGATAACCTCAGGCATAGTAAAGTAATCAAGTCCCATAGTATTGGTGTGCTTCCATCCAACATATGAAAAAGTACAACCCAGCGATATTTTTAATTCTTATTACACATGTAGGCGAGATGGTACTCTCTCGCTATAACATCACAATCAGTGCACATCAAACTTGAATGAAACTAATATATAACTTCACTGAGTGTGATCTTCACATCATTGTACCATCTTCCTTTTTTTTCACAAAGTTGTTATGCTACTACTAATGAATGGGCCGCAAAAACTTGTAAAAGGTAATATATTACAAGAAATATGGTTCTTTCCGGTCGCTAGGCTAAGTTTTCCAGTAAGTGTGAGAATATTTTCAACAGTTCGTATCGGTTTCTCCTCTCTAAGTGTTTCCACTATGATAAAAAATTTCTTTATTAAATATCTACTGTTCTAAATAATGATAATATCAATATAGCCTTGCTATATCTTATAGAGTGTATCTGAAGTTTGGATTCTCGAAATCAGTTAAATCAGAAAATTCAAGATTTTCTGCCTCTGGTTGAGAACCTCTTTCCGCAGCTATCTTATCACGTCTCTTATTCTCCCTCATATTGATAAAAAGTAACACAGATAGGATGACGATCATAAAAGCGTAACATACAACCATAGCAACTTTAGCACCATGATATTTAGGTGCCTGCTTAGCAATAAAAGTTTGTGGACCTGCCAAGTTGGCTGCAGCGTATGCTACTAAATTTATTGAAGATACAGTCCATTTTTTACTATATCCCGAGGAGTTTGCACTGATATTGGAAAGCACACAAATAAATGAGACGGGTGAGATATACCATAGATAAGCACCAGCCAGTCTTGCACTTTTTGAATTGTCTGCAAAACCTAGCATACAACTAGCAATCAATGCTAAGACAGCTGCGAAAATGGCCCAGCCCAACTTGTACTTCCAAAATGGTATCTTCTTATTAGTTGCGTAAACTGCCAGAATACCAAATAGTGGACAACCAACCAATTCAACAGCACCAGTAGGTAGACCCATCAAGAAAGTATCCTTTGTTGAATATCCAAAATCGTCTTTCAGCAGAATACTCATGAAACTAGAAATACCACCATTAGGAATATTAGAACTCACAGTAAAGAGGAAGTACAACCACGTTCTAACGTCTTTCAAAGCCTCTATAATTTGGTACTTTTTAATTTCGTGATTACCGAACCCTTGTTGATTGGATCTAATTCTTTGAACAACCATTAATTTCTCTCTTTTAGATAAGAATCTTGCTTTTGATGGATCATCCGGGATCCATAGGTATATCAAGATACCAACAAAAATAGTAATTACACCGGTAACGACAAATAAGGTTTTCCATGCTTCAATAGCATAGGAGTCCCGATGAATATAAACACCATACGCGATTGCATTGATTAGGACGGAGCCAAGACCATTCATACCGAACCAAATTGACACTCTTGTAAATTGTTCTTCTGATTTCCAGTATTGAGCCGTGATAATGGTGAAGCAGGGCGTGACAACACTTTCAGCACAACCGAGAAGCACTCTTAGAAGGATGAAAGTGGGGTATTTGACTGTTGGAGCAGCGTGTAGAGCTAATAGCAGCCCCCAGATGACAATAAAACCACCAAGCATTTTGGACATATAACTTGTTCTTTGGAAAATAAACTGTATTGGACCTAGATTCATGAACAAATAACCGAAATAGAAGGCAGAAGTGACCCACGAGTACTGGTCGCCGTGCATTTTCAAATCGGTTCTTAAGCCCATCACTGCTGCCGAACTGGTGGAAATCTTGTCCATGAACTGAACAGCATACAATATACACATTAAGGGAAACATACAATAATCGATCTTCCAACATAGTTTTCTATCCTCTTCCGGGGTCACCTCAATTGCTTTGGCTTCCTCAGCCAACTTCATGGCCTCATCGACCTTGTCACCGATGTAGACAACTTTACCATTTGGTGATATGACCGTACTTAGAACTGGTTCTGCAGTTATATCTTCGTTTTTGATTTCAGCATCTAAAGTTATGTTCAAGTTTTTCTCATCCAGAAAAGCACTTGAGTTAGTGCTGGCATCCCCCGACATCCTGATTTTGTTTTTACTATTTCAATTGTTTTTGTTTTGTTGTCCTCTTTCGAGGCTTCTAAATTGAACATTCCTCCAAGACTTCCTGGTTTGATGTTTCTTTGGCCTACTTATATACATATATTACTCTATTCAAAACGTTAACATATTCGCAAAAACAAGAACTGATAAGCAGTGCTAGTCATATCTTTTAGCATATACTACTATCTACTTGAATAAGTGCTTCTTGATAAGATGCTATAGAATCTTCCCCGATAACCCACATTATCTAAAGGTTACTTGTTATTAGTTTGCCAAATTGCACACTCTCTCAGACTAACGCGAAGAACTCATTATTATCGAAAAGAAATAAAACGTGCGGCAGGAGCGCACTGTAGCGCCTTATCAGCGAATGAGGCGCAGAAAAAGAAACACAAACTAGCAGATTTACCGTGGGGATTTTTAGGTATGTGGAAGCAGTTTTAGATTGTCATGTTATCAATACCGAATTAAGCGTTTTTTTCTGCTTTGGATGGAGTCAATTGAGCTCCTCTGTTTCACTCGGAACTCATTACGTCTACAACTTACCACGAATCAAGCAGTAAAGTAATCAGACACTGGCTTTTGACCCCTCTACGTATTTTTCTCATTTTGCCTATATCATGAAAGGCTTGCAAAATTAAAGTATGGGTAACTTTCTGTTTACCTAATCTTTGATTTTACGATGCAGAATAAGAGATACAGATGTTAAGAAACAGGCGACCCTCTTATCGAAAAAAGAAACTTTAGACGATTACAATTAATGGACAAGTTTTTTTTTTTTTCCGATTTGTATATTCGGACTCGTTATCTTTCACCATCCTCATCATCGATATTATTATGTGTAGCAGGTGAATAAAAGGTCAAGTATTGGTATCGTAGATAGCCAATACTTTCTGTTTGTGATAGCATCTTGACGGTAGTATCTGTAGTGAAAGAGTGAAGTTATTCCACATAACAAGCTTCATTTTTTGAGTTTCAACTTTCTTATGCTGGAATGGGAGATGACAAATGCAAATCTTGTCGTTCTCGAACTACGGTAGATATTTGCGATATAGATTTGACCTGGTATCAGTGTAAAGTCGTTGATAGATTACCGGATAACAGTTTCTGCGCTGTTCTGTACTTCTATATTTTTATTCATTACTTACTGACGTTGATAGTATTCTACAGTGACTGGTTCCCAGGTGCGATATGATTGCTAGAACTAGGTCACGATATATAAACTTCATATTCCCCATCGGATATAATGTCTCATTAGATACTGACAATTCACTAGATAATTGTCCAAGACATAAAGCTACCACGCTGACACTGACTTGACGGAAGATAGGAGTGAAATAAACTCTTCACGTCTCTTTAAACAAAAAAAAATTACATGGTTAGGATTTATGAAGGCTCAACTAGGTAAAAGCTATTGACGCGTGCAGTGCTTTCAGGACATCTTCTGGTGCACATAAGGTATTGTCATAACTACTCTTCTTTCGGCTATGATTTTCTAAATTCACAAACCGCGCGAAAAAGCTGGATAAAAGTAATATGCCCATCTGTAATGTGGTGCCTTCGTTAAACTTTTTCTGACGCATTTTTATAGTTGAAACAATTCCTAAAACAAATAAAAGAAAGCATTCTTCAACTTCAAGCTAAAACTGCTGGATATCTACACTAAGCGTTTAATTAAAAAAATTCTATTTAGATTTTAAGAAGAACAATTATGCTCTCAGCTAAAAAAAAGCAAGAATGAAGATACCGGCCAAAGTGCTCAAGGCATTGGTTCTCAAACCAGCAGCAATACCTTCGGATTGTACGATGATACCAGTGGATATTCTGGAAGCAATTGTTTGAGAGGTTGGAGCAGCAGATTTGGAAATTGTGCTGAAAGTTCCAGAAGTGGCTGTTGTCAACGAAGTTTGTTTAGGAGCTTCGGAGGTGATGGTCTTAACGTGACAGCCGTTGTCGTCACAGTGGGTAACAGTGACTGTGGTGTATGATTTTGGAGAAACGGTTGTGGCAGTGGTGGTTGCAGTTTGTTCAGGGACTTCTGAAGTTACGGTCCTGACGCTACAGGCGTTGTTATCACAGTGAGTAACAGTAAGGGTGGTGTACGACTTGGAAGAAACGGTTGCGGTTGCGTCGGTAGCGGTTGGTGCTACAACATGGCATCCGTTTTCGTCGCAAGATGTGATGGTGGCAGTAGTAGATGGACATGGGACAGTTGTGGTAATAGTGTGGATATTACCGCTAGCATCAGTTGTTTCTGAACAGGAGACAACGACTGTGCTAGTGGCATTTAAGTAAGTTAATGTTTCAGTGTAAACAGAGGCGGAGCCTGAGGTGAGGCTAGCGGTAGATCTGGCAGAACCAGTAGATGAAGTGATTGGACCAGCGAGTGTTGTGGAGTTAGATATACCAGAAACAAAGCTACTAGATGGTGAAATGGCTGAGCCAGAGATTGAGCTACTAGATGATGAAATGACGGAGCTAGAAATGGTGGCTGAGACAGTTACTGAAGAGTTGGTAGATGATGCACCAGCGGTAGTGGAAGTAGATGAAGATGCGGCACTAGTAGCGACAACACCATTGTAGTTTAGATAATAAGCATAAGCGCCTGCAAAAGTTCCTTCTGAGACACTGAAACCAGAACTAGAAAATCCAGTACCGATAGCGAAAGAGAATTGTCTGTTGCCCTGGGTTGCAGTTAAAACACCTGTAGTGCCGTCGTATGAAAGAGCAGTAATGTCAGCGGTAATGACAATTTGGTTCTTGCCGGTGTATCCAACAACAGGAATAGGAGTAGCATTGGTTTCTGTTGGGTCGACGGCAAGAATACTTTCACCTTTGAATACAACAGTTTGGCCAGTAAAGGTGTCCGGGTAGTGTAGGTAAAGGTTGCCAGAGACAATGTTGACGGTACCGTTTCCGGAAACTGGTTCGACGATGACATAAGTACTTCCGTTGTCCAGGTTTATTTCACCGTTGTTAACAGACCCTTCATCTTCGGCTCTACGTTGCAAACCAGATACAGAACCACCGTTGAGAATAGCGTTAGAGAAAGAGAAGGCACCGGTGTTAGAGTAAGGGGAGAAGGTAACTTCACCCTTCTTGGTCTTTGATAGACTCAAAGAAATGTCACCACTGCTTTCAAAAGAGCTCGGAGTAAAGGAGTAGACGGATGCAGAAGTGGCACCGGATTCTTCGACATTAAAGTTACCGAAAACTTCGAAAGTCTCACCGGAGACGTCGAAGGTGGTACCTTCGTATGTTGTCTTGGACTTTTCAACAATCAAATCACCATGAACTTTCAGGTCGGATGAGAACATGTATTTTTCACCGTCAAGCAAAGTCAATTTACCACCGGCAGCAACTTCAACGGCTTCGGTTGCAACTACTTTACCTGTAACTGTAAGATCTCCGCTGATAGTCGTTGATGGCAAATAAACAGTACCGTCTCTGGAGGAAAGCGAGTCCGATGCGGTGGCACTTGCGCTAGCTGAAGAGATGGAAGTAATAGAACTCAAGGCATCGGAGGAAGTTGATGCAATTGCACTGGATGAAGTGCTATTGACATAAGATTCACCCAATGCGCTTTGAGAGTATAGTGCCAAAGCTAGAGCAGCTTGAAATTTATTAAAACGATTGAACATCTCTTTATAGATGAGGCGAGATTTTACCAGAAATGAAAAATGTAACTAAGTTGCAAAGATCAAAGTTTGCTATTGATGTATTACTACTACAACAATAATAAAATGAATTGAATAATCTACAGTAATCAATTGTATTGAAGCGTACTTACCTTCTTTTATACATTCGTTATTGCAATTGCTTACGGACTCCGAACCTGTGACTACAGAGACCGAGACTATAGAGACCGATGGTAAGCTAGATCAAAATTTTTGTGCACGCATTTCTGCGAAGAGTATCTGCAGCCCTGCAAGGCTTGTGCGCGCGCGTTTGTTAAATAAGGAACGAGGTGCTATAGTCAAGCATCTCACTAATACAGCAGCAACAGAACGTGGTTCAGCCTGGCCAGATCTTGACAGAAGAGGTACGCGAAAAGCAAGACCGAGTGTAAGGGCTCTCGGGAGCATATACACAATCACTTTCAATAAGTTATTACCTTCCCATGTACTTATCCATCCAATGATCAGTAACCTCTACTCAAAATGGATCATTCATCCAGAAGAAAGAATTATTTACCATTCGAAAGCATATATTGGTTAGCCACTCTCAAGAAAAATAACAGTCTATCCGAAGCCACGAATTCTTCTGTCCCTGAAGCGCGCGGCTACCTTGGCTCTCTGCGACGCGAACGGCGTTGATTTTCCGTGGAAAGATGGCTGACAAAGTCCCTATACAAGAAGACGCCTTCCGTGGGTTTACTGAAACAGAAATAGCAAAGGCAGCAACTTACTCTCTGACGATAGTTAGTACGCCTCGTGAGGGAATCTTTTTTTTAAATGTTGCGTAAAAACAAACGTTAAAGCGCATGGATCTCATTATAAAATTCTCGAGCTTGTTTCACAACGTCCTGCTGGTAAAACAAAAGCCAAAAGAAACCGGATAACCGGCTTTCATATTTATTTCAAAGCTGTTTTCGTGAGCAATTCAGCTGTACGGGCTTAGTAGTTCTTTCTGCCCACCTATTGCCTTATGCTGATCTTCAAGAAGACTGGTTTGGTCACTTCCCAATGTATTATACATTGTTCCTGTTTGCTGGTTTTCTGAGCTCTTGGATTCGAAAAGTTTACATATCGAACTTCTTCCAAGGTCTGTTCTCAGAAGATAGTCACGCTGCGCTCTTGGTGCCAGTATTTGCTCAGCCCGGCTGTTTGATCTTGGTATAATGGCCATCTTTCCATCCGACATGTTCGAAACGATGTCGGCCTTTCAAATACTCTTTCATGTCACGTAGTTTCTTAGTAATTTTTATACGCGCAAAGTTGGTCTCAGGTAGCAAGTTGTAGAGATTTATTGTTACATTCCGACAACATTGCTATGAGATGTGTGTTCGACATACTGGCTGGACAACTCTCCGTAAGCTACATATATATCTACCTTCTCGATGATAGTGGTTTTGTCATAATGAGAGAATGGATTTATCAATTTATAAAGCATATAAAGGCGAAGGCTGTTCTTGATCGTGTATCGTCGTAACACAACCGTTATAACAAGGCGACAGGACCGAGAATAGCAAATGTTATGAGCGTGTAGAAAAAGTAACTCCTTGAAGCAGGCTCTTTTCACATATACCAGATGTCAGCGCTTCTGATTACATTCATATGGAGACGCATTCAGGTCTCTTCTGATATATATTCTAAATCGCGCTCTGCGTGTGTAAGAGAGAGCAATAGGTGAAGGTGGAGAACGAGAAAGGAGGAATTAGCAGCTTTGAGCAAGGCTTTATTTTGTGCCCGTTTATTTCAAGGGTCAACACATTAAAATAATTTCAACTTACTGAATATCCATCAATTAGGCTGATTCGCGGACCATAATAGGTCTCGCACATATTAATCCTAGAACTAGATACTGTTGGTACTTAAGAAGGTTTCAGTAAGTCGATTCAAATTTTATGATCTATAAAACTATGAACTAAAAATAAGAACAAAGGTATCGAGAAAAGAGGGATAATAAGAAATAAAAGTACATGTCTAGACATGTCTATTGTAAAGAAGATGAATGTATAAAAGAACGTTTGCCTCAATAAACAATTGACATCAACAAGGAGGCAATGAAGACACATAGTCCACTATTGGCCAGCAGACCATTCGCAATACCAACGTAGCTTGAAATCTCTAAGGAAGCTGTGCTGGACACAGGTGTACCGTTTGAAGAAACGCTGCGAGGCTGTTGAGACATAGTGATCAAGCCAGAAGTTGAGACACCTCTGGTGCTGGCAGTTACAGAAACAGAAACAGAAACAGAAACACTATTGGTGTGTCCAATTGCGCTGGATGCAACAGTCGAGTGTGTTTCTTCGGCATAGCTGGATCTTGAAAGTGAAGAACGGGTTGCTGTTTCGGTTTCAGCAGCTTCTGATATGGAAGAGGTACTTACAGTATTAGAGTTAACAGCTTTTTCGTCCGTAGTTTGTGGGCTCCATGTGGGGAAAATCGTTACGACGTCATTTATGGTAGCCGTGGCTGTCGAAACGATAGCTGGCGAAGCGGTTTCTGAACAGACACCAGATTCACAAGAAGTAACTGTGACTAGTGTTGTCTGTTGTTTTGATTCTGTAGTGGAAACAGGACACCATGTTGTGTATTCAGTGACAGCTCCATTAATAGTAGCTGTGGTTGTAGAAACAATAGCGGAAGAGGTAACCTTGGAACAGATGTCAGACTCACAAGAAGTAACAGTAACCAGTGTAGTTTGTTTTGCTGGGACTGTGGTAGAAATAGGACACCATGTGGTGTACTCTGTTGTGACGCCGCTAACGGTTGTTGTGGCTGTAGAAACAATAGCAGAAGAAGTGGACTCAGTGCATGTATGAGGTCCGCAGGAAGTTATGGTAACCAAAGTAGTTTGCTCGCTTGTTGTAGTGGTGATATATGAAGATGAATAACTAGACACCTTTGATGGTTCTGCAGAAGCGGATGAAGAAGAGACAGAGCTAGTTTTGTGATTTGTGGAATAGCCAGTAAAAGAATTAATTGAACTGCTTTGGATTTCAGCGGAATCGGTAGTAGAACCAGTAGTTGGAATAACAAATGTTTTAGATGGTTCAGAAAGTACAGAAGAGGGGCTCACTAAGGTAGATGTTGAAGAAATTGGGGTTTGATCCTGGGAGCTGGCGGAAGAACTGACAATTGAAGTTCCGTTGCTGGGGTACAAGGGCGTGATAATTGGATGAGAAGATGTGACAGAACTAATGATACTTCCTGGAGTAGATGATGAAACACTGGATGAGCTGACACTGCTTGGGGTTCTGATAACAATAACAGTTTCGTCAGTTGGGTTACCATTAGTACCGGTGAAAGTGCTCATTTCAGTGGTTGTCGTGGTGAAAGTACCAGACCATGGTTCAGTGGTCGTGGTGATCAGACCTCTACTGCTTGGAGTTCTGATAACAATAACAGTTTCGTCAGTTGGGTTACCATTCGTACCGGTGAAAGTGCTCATTTCGGTGGTGGTAGTAGTGAAAGTACCGGACCATGGTTCAGTAGTGGTGGTGATCAAACCTCTACTGCTTGGAGTTCTGATAACAATGACGGTTTCGTCAGTTGGGTTACCATTCGTACCAGTGAAAGTGCTCATTTCCGTGGTTGTCGTGGTGAAAGTACCGGACCATGGTTCAGTAGTGGTGGTGATCAAACCAGAGCTAGTTGGCGTTCTGATAACAATGACGGTTTCGTCAGTTGGGTTACCATTCGTACCGGTGAAAGTGCTCATTTCCGTGGTTGTCGTGGTGAAAGTACCAGACCATGGTTCAGTAGTGGTGGTGATCAAACCTCTACTGCTTGGAGTTCTGATAACAATGACGGTTTCGTCAGTTGGGTTACCATTCGTACCGGTGAAAGTGCTCATTTCCGTGGTTGTCGTGGTGAAAGTACCAGACCATGGTTCAGTGGTCGTGGTGATCAAACCTCTACTGCTTGGAGTTCTGATAACAATGACGGTTTCGTCAGTTGGGTTACCATTCGTACCGGTGAAAGTGCTCATTTCCGTGGTTGTCGTGGTGAAAGTACCAGACCATGGTTCAGTGGTCGTGGTGATCAAACCTCTACTGCTTGGAGTTCTAATAACAATGACGGTTTCGTCAGTTGGGTTACCATTCGTACCGGTGAAAGTGCTCATTTCCGTGGTTGTCGTGGTGAAAGTACCAGACCATGGTTCAGTGGTCGTGGTGATCAAACCTCTACTGCTTGGAGTTCTAATAACAATGACGGTTTCGTCAGTTGGGTTACCATTCGTACCGGTGAAAGTGCTCATTTCCGTGGTTGTCGTGGTGAAAGTACCAGACCATGGTTCAGTGGTCGTGGTGATCAAACCTGCTACACTTGATGATGATGGAGCACTGGATGAGCTGACACTGCTTGGGGTTCTGATAACAATAACAGTTTCGTCAGTTGGGTTACCATTCGTACCGGTGAAAGTGCTCATTTCGGTGGTGGTAGTAGTGAAAGTACCGGACCATGGTTCAGTAGTGGTGGTGATCAAACCTCTACTGCTTGGAGTTCTGATAACAATGACGGTTTCGTCAGTTGGGTTACCATTAGTACCAGTGAAAGTGCTCATTTCCGTGGTTGTCGTGGTGAAAGTACCAGACCATGGTTCAGTAGTGGTGGTGATCAAACCTCTACTGCTTGGAGTTCTGATAACAATGACGGTTTCGTCAGTTGGGTTACCATTAGTACCAGTGAAAGTGCTCATTTCCGTGGTTGTCGTGGTGAAAGTACCAGACCATGGTTCAGTAGTGGTGGTGATCAAACCTCTACTGCTTGGAGTTCTGATAACAATGACGGTTTCGTCAGTTGGGTTACCATTAGTACCAGTGAAAGTGCTCATTTCCGTGGTTGTCGTGGTGAAAGTACCAGACCATGGTTCAGTGGTCGTGGTGATCAAACCTGCTACACTTGATGATGATGGAGCACTGGATGAGCTGACACTAGTTGGCGTTTTAATCTCAATGATAGTTTCGTCAGTTGGTAGTCCATTAGAACCAGTGAATGTAGATGTCTCAGTGTATGTAGTGGTGAAAGAACCGGTCCATGATCCTGTGGTAGTGGTTATAATGCCTGAAGTGGTATGGCTAGGAGGGTCTGGGATAGTACAATTAGGCTGATTTAGATTGTCGTCGAAAGAATATACGTACCCTTCAAAGTCGTCGTTCACAATAGTACCATCTGGTAGTGTCACACTAATTGGAAGTGTACCCCAAGAAACAGCATTTGAATAAACAATCTTCATTGGATAATAAAAGCCAGCATACATATAGGCTGATCCTTCTATGTTAGGCGGTAAGCTCTGGCCCCATGGTTTGATACCATTAATTGTAAAGTCAGCGGATGTAATTGGAGGCTGTTCTTGTTTACAACATTCAAATGCAGCATCACCTCCGATTGATAGAATTGCTGAGTCATCTACTGTTGCAAACTTGAATGTGTACGAGCCAGTCTGGGGTGGCAAAAAATAGCCTTTCATTTCCACAGTTATGTTTGTTGGAGTGGTGTAAAAACCAAAGAGATCTGAACTCCAATACGCAGCGCTTTGGCTATTGGAGCAATATTCATTGTTGCACGTGAAGCCCATGCCATCATCAGAAGAATCTTCTTCAGGGCAAGAAAAAGTTTCAAAAAAACCAACACAAGGTATATCATAGTGAATCGAAATTGTGGTCTGTCCTGCGACAGAGCCCAGCTTCGCCTTATTTGCATATTGATAAGCCATATACGCCGCATTTGAATATGTGGATGAATCCATCAAACTATATTGATAAAAATTGATGTTCATCCCATTTTTCCTTTGACCCTCTGGCAGGCACGCTTCTATACTTCCAGAAGCTACTTTAAGCAGTGCTAGGAAGGCAAACAATGCCAAAAATACATAACGGTGAGTATTTATCATTTTTTGGCTAATTGTTCAGTAGTGATGATCTATTAGAAGAAAAGTGACGGTGGAGAAACGAAAGCATGAGGGCGTTCTTTTTATATGTCCTTTATTTATCAAAATATTGCTTTTCTGAAGCAGAAGACTACAACCAACCTTCAGTGTTTCTAAAATGATAAGACTGTGAAAGTGTGAAATATTTCATAAGAAATTCTCTCCATTGACGGTATACAATCACTACAAATTGTAACTCCATCCCATTCTCCCCAACAATTATTTGCAAACGTTCCTTCTGGTTCCTTCCAGGACTCAACGAACGCAAAACAAAATAAAAAATTAAAATGTTTATTTGTGAAGTACAATATTAGACGCGCTTTGAGTTCTGCTAAAAGCGACCTACGACATCATCTTTTACATTTTCATGCATCCCTAAATCAGGCTGAATTATTATTTTTTAGGAAGCCACGAATAAAATGCAAGGATGCGTTGAAGTGCCAAGCTTGATAACGATGGAAATAATTTATATGACCTAGAAAGGAGTATGTTTTATTTTGCTTGACAGCAAGTGGGTTATTTTTTTGTGGCGAAAATGACATATTACATCTTAATCGGAACGTTCGAGGGAAAAGGAAGAAAAACGTAGCGTGAAAAAATCTCGTGAGAATCCAGAAGTTTGATCCTGCATGAAAATCTGCGGGAAACAAGAGAATTTTTCATAACTAATGCCAAATAAGGTTTTTCCTGCAAAAGAAGGTTTCGGTTGTAAGGGGATCATTTGAGGGGGGCAATAATAACGCCAGAACAAGCCGTAGGAAAGTGACCCGATTGCTGCAAATCGACTTGAAGATCCCTTCCACAACAGGGCAACTTGGTGGGCTCTATGCCTCTACTTTTCAAAATGAAAATCATACTGGTTAATAAACTTCTGCAACATTTCACCGCTTATACTGTAATTCTCTTTGCATTTCCAAAGTTATTGGCTCTTATCTGTAGCCATAGACCAACTAGGAAGAGTATCCTGCAAAAAAGCTTGTTTGGAGTGCTCCCACCTACGTTCTTTTTACTATATATGACATGGCGTGAGGTTGCCTATATTTTAGCATCAAAATATTTGATCATAGTGATGTTTGTATTCGGTTGCTCAGCACTCCTTATGAGGAAGATTTATAATTGACCTCGCGATCCCCTGATGTTTTGGCAAGACTTGACAATGATGTTTGGATGTTAGCTCTTGCAACAGAAGACTTATTCCAATATTGTCTGCCTGTTATACAATTTCATGGAATAGATTTGTCGGAATCATCACAATTTTCCTAATAATTTTTCTATCTTAAATGTTTAATTTGAACAATAGCCCATTCATGAGTTTCCTCTTTTATATGGCGATAATGAGTTCACAGCCCTATTTTGCATGATGATTCAACAAGCAAGAGATATCTTTAAAGTTATATTTTGAATTTTCAGATTGTGCTACATGCAACTAGCACTACTGACGAGTAATAAATAATATGCTGATGTTTTGATAGGATTAGATGGGATTGTACTAATCTTCATTTGACGGAGCTAAGAGCGAGCAAATATCGGGTTGCTTATAAATCTTCTACAATCTCAGTTAAAGAAAGTATTTACGCTTCTGCTGTTCTAGCTAAGAATAACTCTTTTAGATGGATCCGTGCAAGCACATCAAACAGAGTATATGTCTCTCACACATCTGCGTTGACTGTGAACTGCTCCCGCAGTGAATATTGATGAGTCTGGATATAACTTCAATTGAAATACATCATTGCCAGGCCCCACAGTATAAATCTCGCTCATTTTTGAGCAATACGTTATTGCTAAGCTTTCTTTTCGCTATTTTCTTAGTCCTTTTGTTGAACCATCGGAATTATCAGATTCTAGGTTTCCACTTTGACTATTAATTTTGTGACGCTCACTCTTCATTAAAATGTGGTTTCAGAAGGAAATAACTATATATCCAATCTTTAGTTGACTTCTGCAAGATATTCAAAGAGTGTGCACTGCATAAGAAAGGGGATACGCACTTAGAGAATTCGGTGCAGATCACATTTTAATAATTCGTCGAGTTATATTTTAGACAAGTACCTAGAGTGATTATGAATTTGGACGAAAATCATACGTTTTCAAGCGGATTGTTTCACTACATGATCGACCTCCCGCGCACAAAATGTTCTTTTTCCTCGAAATACTTTTTTCCTTATACTTGAGTGAAGATCATATCAGCATATCATACTTGCGGGTGATCCTTATGAAACTATGAATATCGTAAAGCAGAGCTCTCATTACTGTTATTTTGTGGGTTCTCGATATTCCTTTGAAATCCATGGAGACGATTATTTCACGCGATAACATGATGACAGAATTACATTTGAACCGAACGCACAAATTAGGTGTAGTAATCTGCTCGTACTACTTTCTTTGAGAAAAATGTTATAACGTTTGTTTTTTACCCTACTTGCAAATATTGTTGAAACGAATAGCTGCTGCTGCTGTATTGTTTGAATATAATCATGCAAAGTTTCATGGTTGTTTGCTAATAATTAAAAAGTATGAAAGGCATGGTCCACCAATAGGCCACTGCCTTTAATAAAGTCATAAAGTTTAAAAATACTAGTTGCGATGAAGGTACTCATACGCGCTTACAGAGAGTTTTTACACAGTTTTCGCAATTCGCGTTTATGTGGGCAGCATCCCATTGTAGTTGGTACGCGGAAATCGCGCATTAATACAACAAGGTCTGTATAATCTAAATTAAGTGGGTAAGGACAGAGGTCATGAAGCAGCCTGGTGCTTCATACGCGTGGTGAGATTCTTGAAATAGATCTTCCGACACATGTGTATTTATACGATCGACGTTTTTATAGCGGATAAATGCATCTGGAGGCGGGGGAAGGGCAGAATTGTGCTGCGAGTAGAATATGGCACATTTCTCTAATGCGGAAAAATTCTCGCATAAAATTCCGCCACGGGGAAATTCTCGGGCACTGAAATCGCGTGAAGGTCAAATAAGCTGCAGAGGTGCTATGACCTCGCAGTCGGGATGTTTCTCTGGCAATTAGGTACTAGCGTGATCTTATGTAGGAAATTCCTCCCCGGTTTAAATATTCATACAGCTCCATATCAGATGCTTTAAGATATAAATGCGAACATATTGGGAAATTTCTCGACCCAAATTGGCGATGTTTTACAACTAGCAAGAGTGTATACAATTAAAAAACACGATAAACGATAATGACGAAAGACAATACCGGCGACAAATACGCAGTCATCACAATTGGTGATGAGAAAAGGTTTCATGCAACAATTTCAGAGCTTGGTGCTACTTTGCTTGACTTAAAAGTAAATAATCAATCAATTGTTCTAGGGTATCCGAAAATACAAGACTACATTTCGGATGGGGACAATTACATTGGTGCTACTGTTGGTCGTTATGCTAATCGTATTTTCAAAGGTACCTTTGATTTGGAAGATGGTCCTCATCAATTGACCGTGAACAATTGTGGAAACACGAATCATAGTAGTATCAGCTCTTTTCACCTCAAGAAATATAAGGCATCTCCGGTTGAAAATCCTCTCGAGGACGTTTACATTGTTAAGTTCTCGTTGTTGGATGACCACACGTTACCTAATGAATTTCCAGGTGATCTAGCAGTTACGCTAAAGTACACATTGAATGTCGCCCACATGACTCTGGACATGGAATATGAGGCAAAATTGGTTAATGGAGAGGCTACTCCTATCAACATGACGAATCACACGTACTTTAATTTGAACAAATCTAAGGATGAAAAATCTATTAGAGGAACAGAGGTTAGACTTTGCTCTGATAAATCATTAGAAGTCAGTGAAGGAGCACTAATCCCTACTGGCAAAATCATTAAAAGAGATATCGCTACTTTTGACTCTCCCAAACCCACCATTCTGCGGGATGATGGGCCAAATTATGACTATGGTTTCCTTATTGATACAAACAAAGATTTGAAGGTCACAGACTCAGTGAGCGTAAACAAGTTGGTCCCAGTTTTTAAGGCTTATCATCCTGAATCACACCTCTCTTTGGAAGTTTCAACAACAGAACCAACTGTTCTATTTTACACAGGTGACAATCTGTGTGGCAATTTCACGCCAAGGGCTGGGTTTGCAGTTGAACAAGGTAGATATGTTGATGCGATCAACCGTGATGAATGGAGAGGTTGCGTTCTTTTAAAACGTGGTGAAGTATATACTTCTAAGACTCAGTATCGTTTTGAGATATAGATATAAATTCAGAATGTCTATATTTATAATCTCGCCTTGTTTGTCTGTAAATAAAGCACTTTATGAGGTGGCATTGTCTGAAAAGAATTTCAAATGGACAATCGATAGTAGTGATACAGAAATTGTCTCAGTCACTTCTTTGCTGCTTGAATCAGCAATTTCCTTTAAACTTCAATAAAGACCAGTTGATGTATTGCTTTACATAAAACAATATCCTTTTTTGGTCGTCCAAAATTGAAAACGAATAATTTTTTTATGTTTAGATAATCTATTCTCTTTTCCTACATAAGTAATAAAACGTCGACCACTCTACTTTCAAAGGAACATCCAAGTTCTCACAATGACAAACCTCCTTCAACTCATTAACGAATGTATCCGCAATATCCGGCTCATGTGGATTATCTTTTGTCCAAGAAGAGTATAAGCTCCAACTTTTCACAAACTCTTTGAATTGATTCAAGGTGATAGTTGTTTGCCAAAGGAACTGATTTTTTTCAGCAGATACTGTTGATGCCTTAGTATCTGAAGGACTGTAAATTGTTACCTCAATATCCTTGAATTGGTCTGATAATAAAGAACGTAGTTTTTTACCACCGTAATTTAACAAGACTTCCCGTTGGTTGTCGTCCAGGTACCTACCCATGTAATTTTTGCTCCATCCATATTTGTAGTATACGTCTAAGGCTTCTGGACCAACGTCCACAAATTCCGGCTGAATATAAAACCAAAATGCAAAAGTCCCATCACTTCGTAATATGGAGGAAACTTGGTGGAATAGCTGCTCGAGATTACACCAGTGAATAGCTTCCGCACTGATAACCATATCCACAGTTTCTGGCTGAATACTGGATAAGTCTTCTGCAGCAGAATTAATAAATTTGATCTTGTTGCTCAATTTAAGTTCATTTTTTACCTTCTCAGCAATGAAGAGCATGGCAGAAGAGGGGTCAACGCCAGTGACTTCCTCGAAATATGGTTCGAAGAGGAAAGTTGCTTTTCCTGTACCACATCCAATATCTACCAAACTTTTGCACGGACCTTCATGAAATTTCATGATTTCATTGACTAAAGATAGGGGATAAGAGGGACGCACATCATTGTAATGCGATGATTCGAAATTTTTGTCTAAATAACTTGTCTTGGGCATTCTAAATTGATTTCCTTTGCATGAGGCCGGCCTTTAAGATAAAGCCAGAGTAAAAAAAAGTTGCTTGCTCTTTTAAGATGTTTCTCTTCTGTGCGATCCTTAGGACGCTAAGTTGGCTGCTAAATATAGACTGATAAAATTAAATCTAATGAAAATTTCTTGAATAGGGACGGGGCAAGTAGAAATTCTCCCTACATTTCTGGGCTACTAGCTGACTGTGATAAAAAATTGACCCCATCACATTTAATCTACACGAGAATTTTTACACTTCTAAGAACTTATAATCGCAATAAGTAACCCTTTTAGTTACTTTGCGTCGCTTTTTTCTTCTCTCTAGGAAATATATTGATCAATCTTCAAATAAACCCTGGAGCCACCTCCAAAAGATAAAGCATTCTTTCGTGCTATTTTAGGACGAGAACTACAGTGTTTTCCTCTAGTAGATCGACATGTACGTATATTCAGATAGTTAACAATGCCCAAATTAAATATGCAAAAAAAGGCCCCTAATTGAACCAATTCATGTGATATAAAATAAGCAGGATAATGATACAAAAGGGCCTCCCAACATGCACAATATCGATCGTGAAAATAAATTTAAGGAGTTTCCATCCTTTCTTGAGAATAATCATGTCAGTCACGAAGACCAAAACACTGCAATTAAGTATCACTTTGTCCTGCACCAGTTAGTTAGAGCCTGCTTGGCTCTTATATATGAGGAGTGATGTAATATCTAAGCCAATTGTGTTGTTATTATTGAAGAAGTGTTTTTACGGGTGAGCTGCCATGCTTGACCAGTACCTTATCAGTACGAGTTTATATTCATTGTCAAGACAGATTTCCAAGAACAAAGTTTCTT
Source organism: Saccharomyces mikatae IFO 1815 (assembly GCF_947241705.1). NCBI lineage: Eukaryota > Fungi > Ascomycota > Saccharomycetes > Saccharomycetales > Saccharomycetaceae > Saccharomyces > Saccharomyces mikatae. The sequence goes on along the minus strand of NC_079263.1, from coordinate 507,492 downwards.
CGATAATTTAATGTTTCATAAAAATAATAAATAAATCTAATAGGAATTGTAAAGTATGTATCTATATGTATACGTTGAGAGAGAAAACACATCTTGGAAAAAATTGTCTTTTTTTTAGGTGTTTAATTGTTTTTATCATTAATTCAAGTCAGCAACAGTTCTTGACCAGTTGTCATACTTGGTTCTACCGTATTGGATATCCGCAATCCATTGCGCGACTTGTTTGGTCAATGCACCACATTGTTCACCAGGTAATAATGGAACATGGATATCTTTGTTGTTCCAACCAATTTCCTTGATGGGCGAAACGACAGCAGCAGTACCAGAACCAAAAGCTTCCAATAGTTCACCTTGTTGAGCTCTTGTAGCAACCTCAGTAATGGTGTAATAACGTTCGTTGATGTCCCATTCTTGAGGGTCTAGCTTATCACGAGCCAAAGTCAAGACGGAATCTCTGGTAACACCTTCTAAGATAGTACCATCCAAAGGAGCAGTAACCAATTCTTTCTTTCCGGTTACTTTGTTGAGGAATACAAAGAACACATTCATGGTACCGACCTCGGTAATGTTCTTTTCTGGGCCGAACAACCACAGATTTTGTTGGTAGCCTCTTTCAGCAGCTTGCAATTGAGGCAAAATGCATGGGGCATAGTTAGCACCTAACTTTTTGTCACCAACACCACCTGGCCAAGCTCTTGTAGCATAGTCTGTTGCTTCAAGACGTACAGCTTTGAAACCAGTCTTGTAGTAAGGACCCACTGGAGAAGTAATGACGTAAAGAAGAGCCTCGGAAGGAGTACCGACACCTAAACCTTTGGACGTACCAATCATCGTTGGTCTAATGTATAACGAGTAACCGTTTCCTTGTGGAACCAAATGCTTATCCTGTTCAATCAATTTTCCTGTAAGCTTGATTAATTCTTCGGATTCGAAGGTTGGTAAACAAATTCTAGCAGCAGACTTGTTCATACGAGTCATGTTCTTGTCAGGACGGAACATAGTAATGGTATTTTGAGGAGTTCTGTATGCTTTTAAACCTTCAAATAACTCAAATGCATAATGGAACACACAAGCAGATGGGTCGAGAGACAAATTTCCATAAGGTTTGATGTGTGGAGCTCCCCAACCTTCTTTGGCAGACCATGGGATGGTCAACATGTGATCTGTGAAGGTTTGGCCAAACACTAACTCTTCATTTGGTCTTGGCTTGGATGGATTTGGATTCTTGGTGATTCTCAATTTGGATGCATCTAGTGGAGCACCAGTGGCAAGCGTTCTGATGGAGAATTTCCCCAGTCTTAAGGAGTGTCTTTGTAACATGTTTCAGTATGTTAAACTCTTGACTAGCTTATCTTCCAAATAGAGGGTATACTTGCGAGGGTATGGAATCGTTGTCACTAGCTTTCTTTATAGTGCCATTTTTTTTCAAATGGGTTTTTTTCTTCAAAGCCAAAACGCCGGTACCGGCCACCATAATAGGAAAAATTTGACTCATAATAGAAGTAAATACACAACAATAAAACCTCCAAGACTAACTAAAAGCTAATGGATGAGCAATAACGGCAGGTCTACGCAATCTGCCAAGAAAAAATTACTTCGGACTCACCCCTGTAAAAATTCATTCGTCCTGTATACAATTGACGCAGTAGCTATCCAACACAACCTGTAAGCTTTACGGTTTAGGTGAGAAAACATACCATGCGGTTCATATTTGAAATATCTAAATTGAATACAGCCCATAGCGGTGACTAACAATCAATTAACAGAAACTACTGGTTCAAGGTTTTGGCTTTCCAAGTAATTTTATCATCTTTTCGGTAGGTATTTTTACTTCGGTTTACTCCTCTAGAAGACCGGTTTACTTATTTGAATCGTAGTGAAACAAATCTTTGTCTGTAGTGAATAGGTACACTCTTTCATGTCCTCGATATGGTATTTAAAGTTTGTAGCCTCCCCACGTGAGTTATCAAGAGATTTACTCGTGAGTGGAGAGCTTTTTGAATTTCTTTTTGCAGCATCTCTTGTCTTGCCTAAACGGGTGTTCGTTTGCTAAATAGTGATGATATTGGCATATTTTTGTTACTGAATCCTCTTCTTTTCGTTGATTTTTTCACTTGATTTCATAATTTTCTTTTTCTTTTCGTATTATTTTTCGTTCTTTCTTTTTTTGATATCATAATCATGGGGAACTTGTCATTAAAACAATAGAAGGTAAATAAAGTAAATAGCCAAGCGTGCACCGATACGAATCAACTAGAAGTGACAGAAAAATGGCATTGACTATCAAGATAGGGACCCTAAACGATAGCGATCAAGGTGCGGTGCAAGAGGGCACGAAAAATGGCTTTAGTTCTCGAGAAGTAACTCCCACCGAGGAAGAGGTTTGTGATGACGTAGTTCTATTGTGGAAGGAAGAGCCTGGGACAGAAGATGCTACGATTCAGCACCTTTATGACAGGATTGAAGAGAGAAATCAAACGTGGAAACTAAGCACTTCTCGTTTCCGGAAAATTTTGAACCAGCATCATCTTTACGACACTGACCTGGAGACAGTGTCGCTATATAAGGGCAATATTCATTTTCCTGAAACCCTAGATGCTAATGCCAAAGTTAGAATACAATTTATTGATAGCGAGCAAGGAAGGGGCCTTTTCGCCGAGAAGGATTTTTCCAAGGGCCAAATCATCATAAAAGAAAATAAACCTATTGTGTATGTCCCACCATTGGATAAGCTTTTTTTCATTTCTAATGGGAAGGCATGTGCTCGATGCGGTAAAGCGCTGTATGATTTGACACAGCACAAAATTATGGTTCATTATTTGGATTGTGAAGTCTGCAAGGCAATTTGGTGCAGTGAAAAATGCAAAAAAGCACACGCATCTTTGCATGAGCTGTTATACCATTCATGGAGATCAAATAGAATTGATATCCTTCATGCTGGTAATTGGAAAAGATTTGTCAACTACTGTGAAAAGTACTGTTTCACTGCTGCCTTCTCCATTGGCCTTATATATGGATCCATGCTTTTAGATACCACAGGCGAAGTCAAAGAGCGATGGGATCAGTTAGCAAGTGTTTCACAAAGGGTAAGAATAAAATTAAGAGACGCTAGTGGTATTGGTAGTACGTTTAATTTAATGAATGGTACGACTGTACATACGGAAGACGGATCCAATAATGGCACTGAAAATGGCATTGAGAAGAATATTGATGACGAGATTGTTTGGAAGAAGTGTTATGAGTTATTTTGTGGAGCGTTTCCAAAAGCTTCTGAAGAAATAGACTTGGAAAAGTTCTTAACCATGATCGGAACGTTCAATATCAATCAATATAATGGGCAAATATACCGTTGGATCTCTTTTATAAACCATGATTGTGAACCGAATGCTTATATCGAGCAGGTAGAGGAGCATGAGGAATTGAAGTTACATGCAAGAAAGCCAATAAAAAAAGGTGACCAAATACGTATTACGTACGTTAATCCTTTACATGGCGTAAGGTTGAGACGTAGAGAACTGAGAGTTAACTGGGGGTTTCTATGTCAGTGCGACCGCTGTCAAAATGAGCTGTCTACTTTCGAAAGAATTCCAAATTTGGAAAAACAGAGTGCAGATACTAATTTAGCCGTGCAGGAAGTTGATTCTAACGACAGCGGTGAAGGCGGCACTAAGAAATCGTCAGGTAACCGAAAATCTTCTATGAGAGGGGCTCAACCAGACTTAAAGGAAATACTAAAAAACGGAAAAGAATTTGAATTGGACATACCAGAAACAGTTGATACTCAAGGTAATGTAAGAAAAACCTCAGTTAGGTTTGACTCAAACGTTTCAGTTGCAGTGGACGAAAGATGAGAGAGAAACGTATAAATAGAATCACTTTAATTGTTGTTGTTGTTGTTGTTGTTGTTTGTTATTGTTTTTTCGTGATATGTATATACATTAATATTAAATATAAGAAAACAAGGAAAAGAAACGATAGTGAATTTCAAGTAGCAGATAAAAATGAAATTCAAAGATTTGGTATAGACAGCTAAGAATAGCAGAAGAGAATAACAAAATAAAACATTGAATCAAAGGAAAATGATAATCCTAGACGGTCACATAAAAAAATAAAGAACTTCAATAATGGCTAATAGTGTGATTTTTCTCCGTTAATTTATACGCGTAGGCCCATTTACCGGTAATTACGATAGTTGGTTTTCTTGTAGTGTAGGTTGTGGTAACTGTGGGGTAGAGCCCATGGATGAATGTGGCACAGTGTTGATTTCATGTTCTAAGTTCGGGATGGGTACGTCTGGTCTAGCATTAGCAACCGAATTTTGATGTTGTTGCTGGTGCTGTTGAGCATGGAAAAGCTGGTGTTGCTGTTCTTGTTGACCTTGTTGAACGTGCTGCGCAGATGATATAGAAGCACCTGGAGTAACAGGAGTTGTAGTTGACGAATTTTCTTGTGGTAACATAGCTAATGACTGTTCATTTATTGTGTTAGGATTCGAATTGGCAGTGTTCGGGTTAGAATGTGTTTGGGGTGAAGAATTACGAGGTGGTAATTGCTGCTCACATAAAGGAATACGGTCCTTCAGGTAACGTATTAAAATCGAATGTAAATCATCCCTCGTGAATGGCTTGGCCAATATATCGTTCATACCATGCTGTAAATATGTAATCAAATCTTGATTCATAATGTTACCGGTCATAGCGATGATAGGTGTTTCGTTATCAAAACTTCTGACAATAGATGTTGCTGTAGCACCATCTAGATTAGGCATGACAATGTCCATTAAAACCAAATCATACCTGAATTTTTCTAGCGTTGAAATAGCTGAAAGACCATCAGTAACAACTTGAACAGTGCAGCCATATTTGCGTAAGAATTTTGAGCATAGTTGTATAGACACAGCATCATCTTCTACCAATAGTACATGGAAACCTTTTCGTAGTGTGACTGTGGTTCCTTGAGCATTTGGTGTTAAACTATTCTCATCAGGCAAATTGGGAAGTTGTAACGACACTGTAGATGCGGCTGGAGACGCATTGTTGGTATTGTTATTACTGTGAATGGCTGCGGTACTCATTCGATTATTAGCATTACCAGCTGAATTTTGATTTCCATTGTCACCAAATATTGGAACTTCAATACCGTTATTTGCCAGAGTGGAACATAAAGTATTGAAGTTGTTGAGCAAATTTTCGTTTATTGTTTTGAATGTTATTAAGCTTTCAATAACTGTATTATATTTCGAATTCAATTTCTGTAACTCTACCTTAGTGGCATAACTCTCCATTTTGGACATATCCAGCTCCTTTTGCAGCTTGTCTACTCGCCTTCTTAAATTTCCAAAGGCGTCTTTACTTACCGTATTGCTTAATAAAAGTTCTGTGGTTGATTCATTCAAGAGGGATCCTGAGAGGTTGTTTGGATTGGCACCTTCACTATTGAAATGCAAAAGAGCCTTTTGCGACTCGTCCAACAGTACTTTCCTTTGTGCCGGAATTTTCCTCTTGATGTTATCTAGACCTTTTCCGTAGTGGACTCTAAATTCTGGATGCTGGAATTCCCAACTTTGTTCTCCATACTTACATTTTTGTCTTTCTTCAGGGCTCCTCTTAACTTTGTGGAAGTCGTACTTATTTAATTGCCTCACAAAGGAAGCAAAATTTGAATGCTTGAAATGATTGGGCAATATATGCGTAGTGAACTTTCCTGTGTCCAAAACGACAAAGCTTTTGCCATTCTCAGTCCAAGTTACGATGTCAGGATACTCGTTGTTTTCCAGTATCCGGAAAAGCTTCCTAACAAATTCATTTGCGGGTGCCTTTGAACCTGGATTGGTACTACCGCTATTGACGTTTGCTCCTGATGGTGGAGCATCATTAGTCTTATTGTTCATGTGCACCATGTCAGAAGAATTATTTGGCTGTATTGTGCTCATCAGTCGAGATCCGTTCTGCAACAGATCCATTCCTAAAAGATCTGTAGTCGAACTATTCTCGGTTGTATTATTATTATTATTATCACCAGCAGTTTTGTTAACGTTGCTATTTATAGTGGAAAAGCTCATAGTGGCTATCAGAAGTAAAGCAACGAAAAAATAGGAATAAGAAACAATCAGAAAACAAAAAGAAGAAAAATAAGAGAAAAAAAACGTCTATAATAGTCCTTTAATAATACAGTAATTTCGTTGTTCTTTTGCCGATCTTCTTGGATAGACAGAAGGTTCTTTTAATGGGCGAGTTTTGCCTATGACCCAAACGCAGCAGTAAGCCTAGATAGGATGTTCGAATATAGTAATGTAACCAGGAATACCAGTATTGTGCTAGTAAAACTCTTGACAAACGATTCGAATCCTGGAAGCACTTTTAATCTTGTCACGCTTGATAGGATGACAGTTAAGTTTAATAACGCTGTCTAAATCCTATTCATTGTCTCAAGAAAGAAGAAATTCAGAATTTCGGAAAATCCATTTAATACTCATCGATGAGCCTTGCCCGCACTCATAGCATCCTTTCCGAAGTACAAACCCTCTAGTCTACGTGTTTGCCCTTTTTTTATCTTCAATAAGCCCTGAATAAAACAATATTTCTTTTTCTTTTTAGGAAAAAAAAAAACAACCTATATTTATTGTACAGAACTCGAGACCGATAGTAAACTTTTCCCTCAAGCCCTAACTGAACAAAGATGAGGGTCCAATATGTCAAAGTACAATGAAACGATAGAGTACAACTGATGATTATGAACTGTAATAAACTAGAAAGTGGTAGGCACAAACTATTTTATTTTGCAGTATAAATAAAACAAAATTACATACATACTTTCCATATATATATATAAATAGGAGAAAATGGTTGAATAAAAGGATAGATTAGTAGAAGATACAAAGGAATAGAAAGTAGAAATAAAAGTAGAAAGGTGGGGGAAGAAGAAAGAGAAAAGACAGGAGAAGAACAAAGAAGTGAGTGAGAAGTCATATTTCAAATCTGCCACTGACAAATTCATCATCCATGTGTTGGTCACCATCGAAGTCTATGTGGGAGTGATTATTACTCATGTTTTTCTCTTGGTTGAATCCATCATTGATATCCTCGTCTCCGTCATCATCAATGACATCTTCATCTGGAGGCAAGTTTGGATTTCCCGGGATGAAAGAACCTGGCTCCATAAAGTATGAGTTTTGCAAGAATTTGCGGTTGTTGTTGACATGCTCATCGATGGCAGACTCATCGACAAACGTGAAACCGGCAAACTTGGCTTGCATGGCGGGAGATAGCGGCGTAGCTGTCATCATAGGTTGGTGCTTGTTCATATATGAGGTGGAAGCCGTTGTGAATTCCGGGTCAAAATTAGAAGTATCGGTTTCTGAGACTAGATGTGGTTTGAAAGGTGGTGGGATTTTTTTCTGTTTCAAGGCCTCCCAATCGATATCTGCAAAAAATGGATGGGCTCGTAGCTCTCTTCCATCATCAATAGCGCCCAGTCTATGTTTGGGGTTTCTGTTCAATAACCCCTTCACAAATGACCGACCTTCTTGTGATAGCACGTCTCTAGGAAATTTGACTTTACCGAACGCAATTTTTTGGTACATTTTTTGATTATTTTCGGCAAAGAAAGGGGACCAACCACAGCACATTTCGAATATTAATACACCTAATGACCAGAAATCAACCATCTTAGTGTAACCAGTTTCATCCAGTAATAATTCAGGCGCTAAATATTCAGTGGTACCGCAAAATGTATTGGTTCTATCCTTCAAGTCAGCCTTAGAGAGACCAAAATCACAAAGAGCGATATTACCGTTAGCGTCAAGTAAAATGTTTTCTGGTTTCAAGTCTCTGTAAACGATGTCATTATCGTGCAAATGTTCCAAGGCTAAAACTAATTCAGCAATGTAGAATTTGGCCCTATCTTCTGAAAAACGACCCTCCTTTTGTAAATGCCAGAATAATTCCCCTCCACTCATATAGTCAGTGACTAGATATAAATCTGTTGGTGTCTGAAAAGAAAATTTCAATCCAACAATAAATGGAGACGATTTGGACGCAGTAGTGACTAAAATATTTCTTTCGCCGATGGTATGAGCGATTTCATTTTTTTTAACAATAACTTTCTTGGAAAGAACTTTCATTGCGTAAATTCTTTGTGTGTCCTTCTTCTTAACCTGATACACCTGGCCAAATGTTCCCTTACCAAGTAATCGAAGAACTTCAAAATCCTGTGGACCATAGTGCCTTTTCTTTGTTTGCTTGTAAGTCCATTTGATTAAGATATCACCTGACACAACCTCATCAATAACACGAGATTTTAGGTTATGCCATTGGTGTTGAGAGGCATGTGCTAAATTATGAATCATTGGATAAAGTCTAACCTGGCCTAAAAACATATGGTCGTGAGCAGCATCGTAAACAGAAATATCTAGTTCTGAATGGGATCCCAGAACGTCAAATGTTGTTTTATGATGCCATATTGGATGCGAACTATCATTCTTTGGGTCATTAGAAGAACCCGAAGAAGAATTAGAAGAACGTTTGTTAGAATCGGCCACTGAAGAGCATGAGTTTAGTTGATCCAGCTGAGAAGATGATCTGTGTGTATAAAGGGGTTTTTTCTTCAAATGCTCTTTTATTGATGGTAACTGAGACCCGTTCCAACCACTGTTGTTGTTATGACGCTGGCTAGCGGCGTCAGGGCTCGTATTTTCATTATGGTGACTATGCTGGTTTTGATTATGCTGGTTTTGGCTGTTGTTGTTGTTATTGTTGTTGCTGGTGCCTAGTGATTCAGGCCCATTGGAAATGAACTCTGAACTCTCAAAAGTACAAACTACATAAGGTTGCGAGTTCTTTGATCTTGTGACCAGATCGCGCGCTTCTATTATTGTAACTTCTAGTTTTCCTCTAGGAATATCAGTGTCTGGACCATAGGCTGCTGCTGCTGCTGCTTCCCTTTGATTTATTGATAGTGAAGAGGTGGAGGAGAGAAGACATTTGGTGGTGGAACTAGAGGAGAAGTTATCATCTTCAGAATTATGTAAAGAATGGCCATTGGCATCAGCATGTACATTTCCAGTGTTGGTTTCCTCCTGCGAAGTCGTGATGATCGTCGGGGTGTTGCTGTTATTGGCTGGTGGTATTCCATTATTCATCGACTTCATTTGAAAAAGAGCATTTTCTGACGTTATTCCTGTGGTGCCCATCGCGTATAAGTCCTGACTGATAGCAGTGGTAGGTGTTGCAGTGTGTAAAGTAAAGTTCGTAAACAAGGCACCATTATTCGATGAAGTGCATGGACCGCTGGATACCAGTTTACATGGGTATCTGTTAAAATTTTCAGAGTTGTTGCTGTTTTCGTTTTCGTTTTCATTGTTCTCTCCATTTGGATGTTGATGTTGAGAGCCAAACCCGGTATCTTGATTCGATGATTTTGAAGAAAAAAAATTCATCATATCGTGTATTCGTAACTTTTTTCTTTGTTTATATGCTTAGTCTTGCTAGATTTATACTCCTTTCAAACAGTTACTAGAAAGCAAATTTTGTACTATACCCTATTAAATAGATGCCCTTAGGTTATTATGTGAGTGTGGGTAAAATTTTCGATAAAAAGCGAAGAGGGGCAAATTAGGGAAAAGGACCACGAAAAGGGTATATAAATTGGAAGAGAGCAGAAAAGAATAAGCAGCCGATAATTATTGCAGAGTTAATTGTAACTATTTTCAGAGTACTTGCAAAGAGCCTTGAATGAACAAAGAATTAAACAGAAATGAGAACCTAAGCGACCAGCGAAATGGATGAGCTGAACACAACAATCTGTGATATATTGGACCCGTTATGTGAATAAGAATGCCCTAAAGGATCAGAATATGCAAAAAGAACCGTTATCGTGAATGACCGATCCACCTTTTAAGCAACAAGCGAAACCGATGAGAAAGAGATAACAAGCAAATAAGCTTTTTTGATCAAGTTTACAGTTTAAAGGCGAATTTTTTCTTTTTTTTTTTTTTTTTTTTTTTTTGACGGTTTTACCGAGGGTAACGAAATTATTTCACCATTATCACTACCTAGTGCTATTATATAAAAGTTGTAGAGGTATATCTAGAAGAAAAGTGACTTCATACAAGAACTAGGTTGATGATGGGCGTGCATTTTATCATGAGTTGTGAAAGGTCATTGATGCCCATATCACCCAATGTTATCGTAGCTTCTCTCGTATTATTCAAAATAGGCATGAGGTTGTGTTTCTTGATTTGTACCTTTCCATGACGGGGTACCGTACGTCCGTTGACAGCGACTACTCTGTAAAGATACGTGGGGGAATATAAGCTTGCAGTGGTGTCGCATGCATTCGAGCAAATATCCTGACGGGAGATGTTGTGGAAAATCGATGCAGTAATGAAATCACCATAATAATCAGTTTGGTAGATTTTCAATTTTTCGACAATCAACCTTGATCTACCTCCAAATGTTTCGAATGTGATGACTTCGTTGTCTAAAATTGAGGGAATCGACTGATGGAAACCAGGAAGATCGAATAGTAGTTCGAAAGCTTCTGTGGTGGGGATGATCTGGCACATGCTATACTGTGGATTCGACCACCTGTTGTAAAACTGAGGTTCCAGCTCAATTGCACTAGAGTTATGCATGTGCAAAGGTTTGATCAGTGTAGCTGCGAAGCGTGTGTCAATTTCAAATAGTCTATTAAAATTGCTCAGCATGGGAGAATACCAATACTCATTATCAATTACATGACGAGGCTTCATTGAACATGTGCCGGGAATTTCAGCATTAATTTGATATTCAGGTATTACACCAGCAACCTCTTTATCTGGCTGGTCTTGTTGGAAGATTGATTTTGCGAACCCTACAATTCTTTGGCTTAATGTATTCACTTCAGCTTGCAGTTCCTTATCTTTTCTCTGGCAGTTCTCTAAATGGGAGAAGTAAAGAGAGTCCATGAATTTATGGTTCCGCTTGTAATTGGATCTCACCTCTTGTGACAACCACATTGGATGGGCCTCCGTACTGAAAATCACATCACTCGCGCTATCATGTAATTCATTCTCTTCGTCGAATAATAAATACAAATATTTTAATGTTTCACTCAAGACGAATGTCTCCATTCTATCTTGCATTTCGCCTGTGATGACATTTTGGAAACCTGCAAACCCGCAGTTGGATTTAAACCGCTGTTTCAAATCGTTCAGCAAGTGAACACCAATATTAAGGTAAAACGGGTCCTTTGTAGCTCTATACACAAAATAGGTTGATTCGAAAAATTCCGGTCTTAACGGGTACCACTCCAAGGGAAGAATAGTGCTCAAAGAAAATGGTGCCGATCCGTCTGGCGAAAACAATGGGGAGGAATCCATAGGGTTGAAGTTCCACCTTTCAGGGATACTACCGAATGTGTTCCATATCTTCAAATATATCAGATGGTTCGCTACAGCATCATCTAAATCACCGGCCAGTACCTGTAAACCGGGGAAGAATGCACTCAAAGAATCAATCCAGGGAACAAACAACTGTCCTGTTTCAGCCATTACATTCGCGAAAAACCAATCGTTTTTACAGTTAGTTTTCAACGACTCGTATGCCATGTTCCAAATGTCCATTAATTCCGAGTCATCAAACAATACAGCACCCTTTAAGGCGTATTCAAAAAATGAATCGATTGAGGCGCCAACGCCACTCATGGGTGTGTATGGAGTTAAATTTTCAGGATGAAAAGACATGGGTAGTAAATCTAAATTGGTTCGGAGAGACCATGTCTTGTCAAATGCATACCTAGTTACTTTTTCATACTTTGCATCACCTGTCAGGTAAGAAAGAATGGTGAATTCGAACATTGGGGATGCCATAGCTGCCACATTATTCTCTAGTGCTGAAGAATCGGAAATATCAGGTAAATTGGCCATTCGTTTGATGTTTCTTCGTGGTACAGGTAGTCCAGATTTTGTCAAATACGCCGGTAAAAGCCTATCAGCCATATTTTGAGCCAAGCGTAATAAAGATCCGTCATACTCGTCTTCTAAATATACTGCCTTTGTGGGATCCGTAGCATATAGATGCGATGAAAGAAGTGATCCGATAACACGTATAGTAGTTTCAAAGACTTGTACGGTGCAATCGACATTAAAGTCTTCATCCGGAAAAGTCTCTTCAACGAGTTGGACAGCTTTCAAAAATAGCGGTCGATCTTGCAATATAGCAATAGTGGTCAACGAATCAATCAAAGTGATGGTGAAATTGCCCAAAATATCATTAGTAACTCGATCGTCAGGGTCTTCAAAGTTTCTCTTCTTAGGCACACATGAAATTGGTCTCACTTCATCATATGGGTATCCATGCTCTAGATAGCTGTCGAAACCAAAGTAAAACAACTCCTTTACTTCCTGCTTGTAAGCCTTAAGCTCTTCAGAAGTGAATGAGTATGCATTGTCTCCGCACGCGACTTGATTTAGTTGCAGGAGCAGCACTACTAGCAGCCACAAGCAAATAACCATTCTATTTCCTCGAACGTAATCGATTCATGGAATTGTGAGCTTGTCATTGTTGCTCTTGATTCGTTTACATTCACGCCATCAAAAACGCGTCCTTCTCTACTGCTTAACATTAATAGTTAATAAAACATGCCCATCGCCGACAATTACCCGTCTTCGCGACACAGCTAAGGTCTAAAAGACTTTAGCAAATGAATCAATCTTGCAACTGTGTTAAAATAGTATAAACGGTGAAAGCAATATTGTACTGAATTTATCTTTCAAACTGTTGTGTGGATATTCTCTTCTGGCATCATCCTTTTTGAGACTGTTGTACATCCACACATTTCCCCCCAGACATTCTTTTTTTAGTGAAACATAATCGCCCTCTTTACAACGCGAAGGCCCTTTGCCCTCTTTTTCCGCCGATCAGCAACACAGCGTCCCTCTGTCTGTTTCTTTGGTTTTGGACCGGCCCTTCCAGAATTCCTCACTGAGGTTTCATCTACCCAGCCTGGAACGTAGCCGGGGGCTTGCTTAGAGACCTTTCCAGAGTGGTGGAGGATAGCTTCTCGGAGTCCTGGAGTTTGCCAAACCAATGGACTGTGTGAGAGACGTGTATCGTTTGGTTAGTGCAATGGCACCGTTCTTCACTTCTCTGAGAGTTGGAGGTCTTTGAAGTTGGTTTATTCCAGTAGTTAGTTGAGTAGTTCTTACTGATTAACTGAGAATTTGCTGTTTTCAATTTTCGAATTAGGTTGACTAAGTACAGCAATAGATACATCACTATTGAGAAAAGATGGCTAGAGGACCGTATGTTGATTTATAGCTAAAGAAGTGCAGAGTCACCAGACAGGATATGAGTTTCTTTGAAGATGAGCAATGTTTCATTGTGCCTGGACCATAGATTTCACCGTTATGATTATACGAAAAAATGATAGTACATTAATAGAATTGTGTTCATCCCTGTTAAGAATAGAGAATTTTAGTGGGAAACTTTATCCTTGTTAAGTAACAGACAAAAACTTTAGGATATTTTTACTAACAAGAGTGCGTTCAATACTATTATTACGATTTTTAATTCAGAAAGAAGCATCTAAAGAGATTAGCAGCTCCACACCATTGGTTATTGGACAAGTTGTCCGGTTGTTACGCCCCAAGACCATCTGCTGGTCCACACAAATTGCGTGAATCCTTGCCATTGATTGTCTTTCTAAGAAACAGATTAAAGTATGCTTTGAATGGCCGTGAAGTCAAGGCTATCTTGATGCAACGTCACGTCAAAGTTGATGGTAAGGTTAGAACCGACACTACCTACCCAGCTGGTTTCATGGATGTCATCACTCTTGATGCCACCAACGAAAACTTCAGATTGGTGTACGACGTCAAGGGTAGATTCGCTGTTCACCGTATTACCGATGAAGAAGCTTCCTACAAATTGGGTAAAGTTAAGAAGGTCCAATTAGGTAAGAAGGGTGTTCCATATGTTGTTACCCACGATGGTAGAACTATCAGATACCCAGACCCAAACATCAAGGTCAATGACACCGTCAAGATTGATTTGGCTTCTGGTAAGATCACCGATTTCATCAGTTTCGATGCCGGTAAGTTAGTTTACGTTACTGGTGGTCGTAACTTGGGTCGTATCGGTACTATTGTTCACAAGGAAAGACACGATGGTGGTTTCGATTTAGTTCACATCAAGGACTCCTTGGACAACACTTTCGTCACTAGATTGAACAATGTTTTCGTCATTGGTGAACAAGGTAAGCCTTACATTTCTTTGCCAAAGGGTAAGGGTATTAAGTTGTCCATTGCTGAAGAACGTGACAGAAGAAGAGCTCAACAAGGTTTGTAGACATTCTAGATTTTGTTTTCTGCCCTCTTCGTCTTTTGTTTAATATGAATAAATTCTAAATCAACTATATATATGTATATATATACATATATATATATATGTGTGTGTATATATATATATCAACTATAAAAAAAGTGACAAGCATTATACATACAGTGTTTTCCTTAAAATATGTAGCCAGTTGATCTTAACAGAGACAAAAGAACAAAAACTGCAAATGGTATGCATTGAGTGGATTAAAAAAGTGATTCTCTAAAATTGAGCGAAGTAATCTCGTAACAACTTTTTGGTTGAATCACCGCCATAATGTGAACAGTCATTAGTAGTCAAGTTTTTCATATGTAAGCTTAAATCGTTGATGATAGAATTGACGGCGTTCAATATGTCAAGTTCCATGAATGTGTAAAATATGACGTGGACCATCTTTAACGGATCCATTTCCTCTTCCCTTGAATTCTTCAGGTCTTTACATTGGACCACATTAGGAATGTCGTATTCTTTTTGTGAACTGTGAGGTGTATCATCACCGTGGCATCCAAAATCATCTTCGGTGGTGTAGCCTTCGCTTAAATTTGGATCTTTGACGAAAGGACACTTCTGAAAAGCGCCAAAATGATGCTTCTTATGATATGATGATGGTGTTCCTAGCGATGCAATGACAGGACCTTTATTTAAATAACTTTCTACCTTGGAGGCAACCACTAATGGAACTGTGATAAAGTGCCAATCATTATTGAAAGGCATCACTATATATTCGGTATCCTTCGTGAATGGACCTTTGTAAAGATCGTATCTAACAGAACCAGTATTAATCAACATGAAACGACTCATGGAAGGTTCATAGTTTTTTGAGGGAACTAAATTAGGCAAAATTTTTTGGGTGATCAAATGATAAAGATTTTCTTCAGAATCTAATGGTCTTGCTGACACATAATAGGTTTTTGGTATGTACCCCAGTTTTTGGTTCAAGCTTAGTTCATTTCGCAGGTCCTTCACTAGACGAGAAATTGTTTTACCTTTTTTCGTTGATGTTGGGACATCCGAATCATTCCCTAATTTTCTTAAGTGATATTTGAAGGATTTTTTATTGAAATCAACATATCTTCTTGTAAAAACAGGACTGTCAGGTTCCACAGTATTCGTCATATTGATTGATAAGAATCCAACAGTTTCTGCAAATCTACCACTTTGTAAGCAGGTGGATTTCGAATCCAACCATACGAAATCTCTAATATGGGTATGTCCTCCAAAATATTGTATAATAGTGTTTGGATAGTATTTTCTTATTAGAGAGTGAATATTCTGCATTTCACGCTCCGTAGGGTCAGTAGCAGGCAAGTGGCCAAAGACAATAATTAGATCGACATCTTCTTCTTTGTTTGCCTCGATCATACTTTGAAACCACTTTTTCTCCATTAATTCTTGCAATGGAGGTGTTACAATGGCTCTGTTATTCGCTCTTTGAAAACTGAACAAAAAAGATAGAGCCAGAACTCTTTGCTTCATTACGGGAGTTTCAAATTTAATATATTTATTGCCAAAAGGCACCCTTTTTCCATCATCTTCAATGAATTCCACGTTGCTGCAAACGTATTTGTCTTTGAATTTGGTGGATTGAGAAGTGCCCCTATACTCTAGTATGGTACTTTCGGCCGTATATAGCTCATGATTGCCTAATGTCAAAAGGTCGTAATCCATCATGTTGAATATTTCCGAGCTTCGTAAGCCGGGAGGCCAAGTAGCATCGCTCAAACCGTTACCGTCTCTTTTGTCGCCAGTATCGATGACTATCACGTCCTTGGACAGTTGCGACACCTTTTCTCTAAAAATCTCGACAAAGGCAACGAAGTCTCCCCAGTCAGCATCATAGTTTGCTTGTGACAGATGTGAACCCAACCATCCATGGGTATCTGTTGTATGGATGAAATTTATGTCCCCTATATGAATATCTCTTACCTGTGCATCCTGCGATAGTGCCAGAATTGCCTGCTGTTGCTGAAATGGCTTTGCAGAGACTAATCCCGCAAAAAGAGCTAAGCATTGTACGAAAGTTGGTGTCATTCCGCACTGGTCTACTTTCTTTTTTATTACCTGTAAACTTCTTTTTGCTGCTGTTGTTGTTGACGGTTTGAGGGGAAATGAGCTTATCGGCTTCTTAAATTGGCGGCTAGTTGGCGAAAGTACGAGTGATGGATAAAGTACTAAACAAAAGGATATTATCAAGTTGTTTTAATATCTGAGTAATAATTTCAATGTCCAAGCAAAGCTTTGAGGAAATAAGACTTCAGTCCAATGCCATAACTTGTTTCTTTCCTTTTCCTCCATTTGATTATTTTATTTCTTCACATTTTGGTAGTGAATTTTATCATTTTGCATAAAAATTAACTTAAGCTAAATAAAATACATATAAGAAAAACAGCACTTTCATATAGTTTTAGATTTAATCATTTGATATATCGCAGTATCTAATATATTATCAAAAGGTGTATAATCAGATATATTATTTTAAAATACTTGCTTCAATGAGATGAAAACTATTAAAACCATTGACATCTCTATGAGTAATTTTTCAACGATAAATGCGACTCCCATTGCAGCAGACCTCCAGCTGTGTTAGAGTTCGTTTCCATTTCTACCAACAATGGTTCTGTTTGAACGTAGCACCATCTGCATAAGTTTTATAGGATTCATGTAATAGATACGCTTCTTTAGGCATGATTCATTTTTATAACAAGCATAAAATGTCGATGGACAATCAAAGAAAAAACCCAGGAGGTACAAAAATGACCGTATACTCATATCTATCCTTGAGAAAACCATGGAAAAGTAAGTCTTAATCAAGAGATAGATTCAAAGGTGACACCCAGGAAGAATCTTGTGCATAGTATTGTAATTATGATTTTCTTTCATATTCATCTATTGTATATAACACTCATCCAAGATTAGAATATAGAGTGCCAGATATGAATGGATTTGACAGAATGATTTGCTTCCTTTTCTCAAATAACTATATACTAATACCGCATAATTTTCTTTTTCTTCACCTCAGGAGGAGGAGGAGGAGGAGGAGGAGAAGAAAAGAAACCGAACATTAAAAAGTTGATTAGAGGTTATCTAGAACATAATCGAAGAAGTTATAACCACGATCGCCGAGGAGATATGTCACCTTTGAAAAAGACAATCCCTGAATTTTTAACTCACTTAAAATCGTTGCCAATTTCGAAAATTGCAACCAACAGCGTGTTGACAATATGTGTTGGTAACGAATCAGCAGATATGGATTCAATTGCTAGTGCGATCACTTTTTCATACTGTCAGTACATTTATAACGAAATCAGCAATTCCGAAGAGAAAGAGAAGAATGGCTTAAATATACCGATTATCGACATTCCTAGGGAAGATCTCAATCTAAGAAGAGACGTAATATACGTTTTAGAAAAATTGAAAATTACGGAGGAGGAATTATTTTTCATCGAAGATCTAAAGAGCTTGAAAGAACATGTTCCCTATGGTACTAAAGTAAACTCCTACCTGGTCGATAACAACGACACTCCGAAAAATTTAAAGAATTACATAGATAACGTCATCGGTATTATAGATCATCATTTTGATGTGAAAAAGCACATAGATGCTGAACCTCGAATTGTAAAAGTTTCTGGGAGTTGCTCATCGTTAGTCTTTAATTACTGGTACGAAAAATTGCAAGGCGACCGTGAAGTGGTGATGAACATTGCCCCCCTTTTGATGGGAGCCTTTCTGATAGATACTTCGAATATGGAGCGTAAAGTGGAATCGAGTGATAAGTTAGCCATAAAAAGATGCCAAGATGTGCTTGATCATGCAGCCAATGAAGTGTCTGCGCAAGGTCTACAGGACACCCGGGTGTTCTACAAGGAGATGAAATCAAGAAAGAATGATATTAAAGGATTTTCGGTAAGCGATATTTTAAAGAAAGACTACAAACAATTCAATTTTCAAGGAAAGGGAACCAAAGGCTTGGAAATCGGTCTTTCATCCATAGTGAAAAGGATGTCATGGCTATTCAATGAACATGATGGAGAAGCAGAGTTTATCAAGCAGTGCAAGAAATTCCAAACCGAGAGGGGGCTCAATGTATTAGTCCTACTGACGTCATGGAGGAAAGCTGGTGATTCGCACAGAGAACTGGTTATGTTGGGTGACCCTAATGTGTTGTGTAAACTAATCGATAGAGTAAGCGAAAAGCTTCAACTGCAAAAATTTTCAGGCAAACTCGAGGAAGGTGTAGCGATGTTTAAGCAGTTGAACGTCGAAGCGACCAGGAAACAAGTCGTTCCCTATTTGGAGGAAGCGTACTCAAAACTGGAAGGGTGAAAAGGGATGTTATATATGCTTCATTTGGTTTATATAAGACCTATATAGATAATCTTGTACATTACTATTTGTCTTGAGGTTGTTCGGGTTGTTCGGGTTGGTCTTGCTGTTGCTGCTGTTGTCTTAGCCTTTCTTGTCTTTGTTGTTCTTCCTCCATAGACAGACGCAAAGCCATTGCTAGTTCCGGATCCATTGATGGATCTACGCCAAAGTCCATAAATGCGCCGTTGGCTTCGGAATCTGCGCCAGAACCACCAAACGTACCCATACCAGAGGAACCCTCTTCGAGAATTATAGGAGAGGATGCGATGTTCTCGTACAACAATCTAGATCCGGGCGTAACGGTAAGTAAATGACTACTCTCCTCTTGAGGGTTGTTAACCGCCCCAATGAACTCATCCAGCAACTCTGTGTTGTGCTCAACCTCGCCAAAGTTGATAATGTCTACGGCAACATTGTTTTTCTTCAGCGATTTGGCCAACCTGATTAACTCATCTCGAGAATCATTAATTGGACTGCACACAAACGCCACAATTCTTTGGTGTTGGACCTTATTCTGGCGGTGCTTCAAAGTCAGCTGAGCAATCTGTAACGCGGTCACCATATGCAGCTTACCCTCGATCTGCGTGTCGTGCAATCCAGCAAGAATCTTCCCAAACTCTGCGGTAAATGTGGATAGCACTCGAGGGTTAGCGCCAGCACCAGAGATAAGTCCCACTGTATTCTCTGGATTGTTGTTTCTCTTAGCTTGAAAAATGAATTCTACGGAGTCAATCTGGGCTTCAAACCTTGTCCTAGGGAAGTCCCCATTGCGGGAGTACTCTGAATTATCAATCACTAGCACTGTAGCCTCTAATACCATTTTTTGCGCTTACTGCTCTGCCGCTTATTGACTTCTCTCTCCTTCCTCCACGCTTTAAATGTCTGATACAACTATATCTTATAGCTGCAAGTTCGGTGGCGAAAACCCGCCTTGTGGAAATAACCCGGCAGCCATAATAACATACAACCTTAAGAACATACAATTGTATTCAAAATGTAGCAGTAACAACAGCAAGAAGCAGGCGTCCATATAATTATCATGATACCCGCACTAACCCCAGAAGAACGCCAGAGGTTGCGCAGCACGGTGCTTCAGCGCATGCAGCTGCAACGTATGTCACCGCATTAATCTATCCACTTCAATCTATGCGCTAGCACCAGGTACTAACCCTATCTCCAGTCGAGACAACAGAAAAACAGATTGAGACCATTAAGAAGCAGACGTTGACGAAGTTGGACCTGCTCCAGCAGCCCCCCTTGACATCTGCATCTCAGCAACAAGAGCTAATTATCAGAGAAGTGCTAGAACTCGAAGGACGTCGTAAAGAATGATTAGATCGTATAGTGGACCCTTCCTCGCTTCTTTCAATGATGCACCTATTACTAATCAGCGACGGACTTTTGGTATTAAAGCAGCGTGTGGGAGCGTCGTCTCGTTCCTTTCCCATCTACCAAGGCCTACAGTCACGTAGATGAACACATGAGCTTAATCAGTAAAGTTCTGGTGAAAAGAAGTTGTTTCGGGGTAGGCATAAGGAGGACTCCTCATTGGTATTCCCAGTACTCCACCACGGGCAACGTCCGTGTGAACAAAAAGAGTAGCAAGGTAGTACCGGTGTTGACAGCATTAGCGCTGGCCTCTATTTTTGCGAAAAAATGGTATGATAATTCACAAATCAAGAAGGCGGATGCCACCAGCGTCACAGTCGACCCGGCCATCTCTGCATTTCCCAAGAAGATGGGCCCTCCACAGTGGCCATTTTCAACACAGTACGAGCTACTGGGTAAGGGTGTGCGGTGTGTCTCCTCCATCACCTTCAAAGCATATGGGCTAGGCATATATATGGCTGTGGAGGATAAGCACCTAGTCGCTGAAGTGTTGGACTCGAAGTTCTTGTCTCAGGCGTTCATCGACACTGAATCTTCCTCGTCTCTAGTGAAGTCACATCAAGAAAAGCTACGGGATGCCCTGAACGACCCTGCCAAGGCCCCCATCTTGATCAATAATCTCTTAGACAGCGGAATCCGGCTTATGTCCAAGAATACTCCGATAAAAGCAGGATCCTTCAAGCTTTTAATGGACGGTACCAAGAAGAGCGTTTTTAAGAACCCCGATTCTCAGCTACAAGACAAGGACCGGTTAGAAGCTGGCTTCCAAGAATTGCATGACTGCTTTAGGAGTGTTAAGGGGCTTGTAGCTCGGGATGATGATTTTTTCATCGAGCTGAATAACGATTGCTCTATGAACCTGTTCTATTACGCAAGGAAAAAGGACAAACTTGTTACACTGGGCACCGTGAAAGAGCCTCTCATCGGGAAACTCTTGTTCGCTCAGTACCTCAGCGCTGTGGATCCTCCTTCACTAGAAGCTAAGCAGGATGTGATGGATGCCCTCGTGTCTCTATCCTAGTGCAGTATCGTCAATTATTATATACAATTATGAAAATAAATACAGCACCGCAGAGCTTTATATACTTCAATGGTGTTTTCAAATCTCCTTTGGGCTCAATTTTTTCAAGACTACCCCGTAAAATTAAGTAGTGCCAATATTTTACAAAAAAAAGTAACTAGTACCTATTCTTGATGTCTTAACGATAATAGGTTTTCTTATGAACATGAAAGGGTGTCCCAGTATGCTAAAATCAGTTCAGCGAGCACTAGCAAAGTGTCAAAGATCTCCATCAGTCATCCATTGGCAATGTCCTAGAAGAAATTTTGTCAGTGTGCGGACCTCTAAGTACCGTGGACGTTTTAGTTCGTCACTTCGCTATTGGCCTTGGCTTGCGGTATCAACATTGATCACTGCTTCATTGTGCTATTATGATCAACCGTTACAAAATGACGATAAAACGGACGCTTTCCCTTCCTATACTGAATCGGTACAGGTTGATTCAAGCGTATCGGATTTCCCTCTGACAATTGATGCTTTAAATTTTCCTGTCTCTACCACTTTCAAACTATTGGGGTACGGTCAAAGGCATGTCACGTTTTTGAGATTCAAAGTTTATGCCTTGGGTCTTTATCTAGCTGAAAACGATAAGAACCTTGTCGCAAACACTCTAAATGAAGCTTATTTACATAAATATTTCCTTGAAGTGGACGATTCCAAGACTACTAAGGAGAATCTGGCTAGATTTTTAAGACAGGATGATTCAAAGTCGGTAATGATGATTGACGATTTACTGGATTCGGGAATGAGGATGTTGGCAAAAATAACACCCGTAAGAAATACAGATTTTAAGCATCTCAAGGAGGGACTAGTTAAAACCATTTCCAAACACCCTGATGTGATAAACAATAAAGAAACACTGGAAAACGGGCTGGAAGAGTTGAATAAAGCCTTTTCACGTAAAGGGTCCGTCAGAAAAAATGACGATTTGATCATTGAATTATTAGCCAACGGCTCTATGCAATTTTCGTACCACGATAGTAAAACTAACGAATTTGAAGTTATGGGGGTAGTCAACAATCAGTTAGTCGGAAAATTTCTGTTTAGCCAGTATTTAAGTGGGAACAGATCCCCTTCTCCACAGGCCAAGAAAACAGCCATCGACAAATTGGTCACGCTCTTATAAAATCTCAGAGTTAAATCTTGTTTATAATTCTATGCTACTTTTATTCGTACATGTTTTTACATTTTAAGCACATACACGTATATATTCCAGTTTAAATAAAAGCCAAACATAATCAGCCTGTGCTTATTCCTCTTTCTCATCATCCTCATCTTCATCACTCAATTCAATAGCAGGAATTTCGAACTCTTGTTCTTCATCGTCACTGTCCTCCACTAGCTTAGCATCCAATTTAGTTTGACCTATAGTTTCTTCCACGGTCAATTCTTTGCCATTTTCAACGGTTGTTTCCTCTACAACTTTTACTTTCTTGTTCAGAGATGCAGTTTCTTTTTCAATAATGTCTTCTACTGTTCTCTTCTTAAAGACGGCGGTGTTGTCCATTAGCTCCGGAACTGTGCGTTCGGGTTCAGGAATTGCTACGTTTTCCAAATTTTCTAACGCTTTGAAAGTTTTTAAATCGGTACTTGCATGAGAATATGATCCGTTAGTCTCTCTCTCTCTCTCATTGTTCCTTTCTTCCACCTTTTCCTCTTCGCCTAGATCCAAAGGTTTGTGCAATTGGTACATCATACCAACCGGAACTTTTGGATGACACAGTAACTCAAACATATCATCGTTTGTATTCTTTAACAGTGATATTGCAATCGGTAAAATTGAAACCCGTTCATTACCTGGGTGAAGAACTTCAGAACGTAAAAGATCAACAAAGCTTTCTGGAATATAACCAAGTTTTTCCTTCAATCTTAAAGATTGTGTGATACTATATTTCAAAATTTGAATATGTGGAGTGGAAGGTAAAATCCAATTATTTAACACCGTAGTAAAAAATTCATTAATCTCATTCAACCAATTCATGGAATTCCTGCATATGAATAATTCTGGATGCGTATAAATGTCAGAAAATGCACCTTCGGTACTTTTACTTTTCTTCGATTGTTTCGTTTTAGCCTGTTGCTTCATATTTCCTTTACGATTCTTAAACAGAGAATCAATCATTGTTTTATCGCGAGATAAAAACAATGCGACATCGATTAATTGAGATATGACGCTAATTGTGTTTAGTTGGTGACCTAAGTGTGACATCATCATATTTATTAGTCTGAAAATAGTGAAAAACTCGAATTTCAAGGACCCCACAACACTAAAGTCAATCTCTTTATTGTTCTTTCTTTTTAAGGGAATGAAAAGTTCAACAGAAGAAAGAATACCTTCGAAAAATGATAAGCCACACTTTCCATATTTAGAAACCATAGTTTCCCACAACCTGATACCCTGGAATTGTATTTGAGGTAAGATACTATTGATGACACCATTTAATTCATTATCGCGACGTAGTTCTTTCTTTAAAGGTAAATATTTGTTGTTAATTCCTAACAAAACTTCAGAAAGAGAGTTGATACCACCCAATGGAACTCGAATGGGAAATGGAGTAGGCAAAGAGATGAATGCAACAAGCATGTCCACAAATAATGACAAACGTTGTGGAATTTCCCACAAAGTTAAAGGTGCATTGAAGTCAAGTTTCAATGCGGGCAAAAAATCAGCTTTATCGTTGGATTCATCTTTATCTGGTAAAGATTTGATTAATTTGTACAGCTCATTATCTTGTTCAAAATCCAAAATCTCTCCACATAACAAAACAACCGGTTTGAATTGTGATAAGATAGATAATAGCCCTGTTCTCCAATTAGAATCAGCATAAACTTTGTGATGCGCCTGGGTTTCGTCATCGTTTGTATTGCTAACTTGAATCTTTAGCAAATGCAAATAAGCAAAATTATCACAAACGAGTTTCTGCGTTTTAGAGCCTAAAGAGGCATAATCTGATATGATTAAATTAGTTAGAACAGTACGAAATTTATTGACAAATGGCTTAAATGTAGTGGTATTTCTCTTTAATAATTTTTGTAACACTGGTAAAACGAGTTCGGGCTCGTATTGAGACAGAGTAATTAATGTTGGAATTATAGCTCTTAGTTTAGGAACCAACGCCTCTCTTGACAATGTAGGTTTATTCTTCATTAGATCAATGATAATTGCCATAGAGGAAATCAGAGTATTGAATAACTGCTTTCCATGTGAAGAAGAAATAACGGAAGAGTAAAAATTTGTCTTTTGTTCTAGCCTTGAATAAACAGCAGCAAGTAATTGTCCACCATGGGTAGATAAAATCAATGGATTATAGGCGCAAACTACAACAGAAGTATGACATCCCTTCCAAAGGTCAAAATCATTGCTTGACCTGAGTAATTTCAGAATTTTTGTAACAAGGAAACCCAATTCAGATTTCAATAGCTGTTCATTAACATAAACGGGCGATCTTAATGTCGTCAAAATAGTATGGAACTCATTCCCCTTGGAAAATTCCAAGTTTCTGGCCAAGGTAGAAGCTGCAATATATTCCTCCGACATGCTTATATTTTGGCTATTCTTGTGTTAGTAATTTTTAGCGACCAAAATACTGCGAATGAGACATCATGAAAGTATTAGTTTCCATTATATTTCATATTATAGTTCAATATTGAAAATTTTTCTTTGCGATGAGCCGTTTCAAACGATAACTATGACAGTAATATGGAAAATTAACAAACACATCAAAAGTGGTTTCCATGAGGAACTTTTCTTTGTATATACTTTAATATATTTAAAATGCTTGATCAGTCTTTATATTCCGATGCGTCGACGAATTCGTCACTTTCTCCGTTGGCGTAAACAATTGAATCTTGTTCAAGTTTTTCAATAGGCGACGTTTGAACCTGCGAAGGATTATTGATTACATTTGAATGCTCTATAACTTCTATTTCTTCATCTTCAACTTCTTGATCTTGCATAGTTAGCTGTGCAAGATCTTCCCTTAGTTTTGCCTGCCTCCTTAACATTTCTAATCTACCTTGTATTCCCAATAGCGCAGGCAGGATTTCTTCTGAAGATCTTAGTGCTGATTTTAAATGTTTTAATATTTTCTTTGTATGTTTATCCTTTATAGAGTTTAACTCTCCACTTTTCAAAGTTAACATCCATTTGAGCCACAACGGAAGCAATTCTTGTTCATTCCATGGATTTTGTGTCATTGGTTCTGATATAGCCAATAATACTTTGCTTAGATGGTCCATTGTATTGATCTTAGTAACAATAAATTTTTTAACCTCAGATTCTGTCCAGCTATCTGACATTAGGTCATCTAGGATTTCTGTTGAATTAGATTCTAGGTGAGATGAAAGGATGTGTGCGATTTCAGCCTGCTCTGTCTTACTGGCCTTCTTGTTTGTCTTGATTTCGGTTTTTTTTTTATCATCTTGCACCTCTGGCACGGCTTCTTCTTCAAGCACCGCTTTTTGGTCTGCTTCAACAGATTCAACTTCCTTATCTTCGTTAATTGTAATAAGTTCCTTGCCGAGAATTTCCTTCAAAGAAAGCGATTCGAAATTAGGTTCGTTGACATTAAGCCACGAGATTAAAACTTGTTGCTTATTGTTCGTTGGCGTGAAATCTATAATTTCTAGATTCTCATTGACAATTATAGAGCAAACTTTATCGGCTTCACCAATTTTATAAACATATATCTTACCATCGATGGTCAATGCCATTATCATATCATCAAAATTTCTTATCTTTTTCACCTGAACTGACCATGAGTGGACTACTTTTTCATCGCTTGTCAAGTCGAAAACTGTTAATTTTTCGAGATCCGCAATTAACAAAAACTTACCATCTGAAGAAAATTCGCATGTCACAGCATTAGAAAATTCAAATTTATATTTCGTGGAAGGTCTTCTCTTTGATGGATCAACAATATAAACCATTTTTTCAGTAATGATGCATACCAATAGAATACCATTTTGATGCAGAATTTGAAAATGAATTATTTCATCTTCCTTACCATCAACGAGTGTGAAAGTCTTTATAGGTTTAGAATCATTGTATTGTAATTTTTTCACTACTTTATCACTGTCTAAAATCCAAATATTAGACTTGTCCGTGTCTGCGCCTAAAATGTCCTTTTTACTTTTGATAATATTGACTATGTCTTTACCACTGGAAGAGTAAACAACAATTCTTCCATCAGGAAACCCGTTAACAAAAAAATTTTCGTATCTTTGCCCACTGTATTCACTATTTTCTTCATCATCTATTTTCCTTTTCATGTTCAATGACTGCGTATCTACCAAATCACTACACCATCCAAAATAAATTACATCAGAAGCTTTCATGTCGTTGATTTCATAGTCGATATGGCTCACCAATGAACTGTTCACCTCATAATCCTTGGTTTCATTCAATGGGTAGATATCCACATTGTTCTTTTGGGCGACACTCGCTTGAAATGCAAAACGTGTAGAATCATGCGAGAAGCTCGCTACTAAATCCAAAGAAGTGCCCATTGTGTACCACAGTACGTATGTATATGGGAATTGTTCGGCGTTAAATATTACACTGGACTAGTAGTATGTACTTCAACTACGTAGAACTATTTGAGAAATCCATCTCATCGTTATATTTTTCAAAATTTTTCAGTTTTTCCCTTCACATTAAGAAAATTTTTTCGCAGCTCGTTGTAAATGACAGTAGTAATTAAAATGACGGAAATAGTACATCAGTACCTGAATGGTTGAGAGTATGCTTGTTCAGTGTTCACCTGGGCATCCAAATTAGTAGATTTTGTGGGCGATACCTGTAGGTGCAACAAAGATGAAGGTGGATTCAAGGATCTGAGGTCTATTGAGCCCTTGAATGATACTGGGAACGAGGTACTTGACTTGAGGGAAGAAGTTGTTCGGGTATCCCTTGAGAGAACATCAGGCTCTGCAGTACTCTCTACTTTGGATTCACTCTGTGACTCTAATTCCAAACTAGAGGAGTGGTCTTCCTCCTTGTTATCACTGTCCTCACCATTTTCTTCTTCGCTCAAGTCGTTCTTATCGCATTTTATGTCTACTTTGGGTTGTTGTTCTGGATGATCATCAAAAACATCTTTACTCTCTGCCTTATCCAGTGCATTTTCGCTCTTGCTTGTTAAATGGCTGGCATCATGGTCTTTCTTGTTGGTAAACTCATGCTCTCCTTCTAAGACATTCATATTCTTGTAGCTCAGTATAATAGGTTCGGACCTATTTTTACCAAATTGCAATACTGCCCTTTCACCATCGTTGTAGTGCTTCAGCCTTCTTTCGTTTTCAATAATATCCACGTTAATATCATTGTCGTTGTCCTCTAGTGCACCTTCATGATCGCCATCGAGAACACTCCATACAATAGGAACTAGAAGAGATAGAAGTAGTATAAGAACATATATTCGTGTGTCCAGCTCGCTAAATTGTCTTGAGATAAAATTGAGTACTTTTCGCCAGCTCAATTCACTGATATCTTGCTGTACGGCAGTTAAAGGATTATGCTTATCATCTATTAAGTTTTTCAACCTATCTATAGTAAAAATCAACTCATAGTCCACTTCCTGAGGTTCTATCCAACCCTGCTTTTCCAAATGTTTACGAACTGTTTTTTGGACACCTTTTAAAACCGCAACAGAAAGACCTAACGAGAAGATTCCACGGACCACTGGAGGATGAGTCATGCTTATTATATTACAATTGAATTTGCAGGTCTTTTGAAACTATACTCACACGCAAACACAATATTAGTTCCGATTAACTTCAATTTTATTTCTTCTCTTTTGACACTCACTCCCACACTCAGAAACTTTTAACAATAAAAGGGTGCTGATCTACTTCTTTCTGTTTGGCAACTCCTCTTCCCCTTCTCTCCCTCCATAAGGGGGGCCTGATATTTTTCGCCTATTTTTTTTTTTTCATTATAGGTTTTCCGGTTAGAGAAGAAAAATGCGTCACAAATTAAGCAAAGCAGTAGAAAGAACGATGCTATGTAGATGTCTATGTACAGAAAATAAATGAGTGTCTATGAGTTTTTTATGCAATGGCACCGAGACTCATCAAGATCACTTGGAGTATAAGCTGCAGCGACCAAAATCCAACCCTTCTCAAGCGCAATGACCTCTTTTCATCGTCTGCAACGTAGTTGGCAAAGGCGTCGTACGCCTCAGCACTTAGATCTCGCATGAGGTATGAATCGTAGATGGTCCATGAGCCTTCAAAATCGGACTTCTTTTTTACAATACGGCATTTAATGGGGATATATGTTCTGTGAGAATTGATGTATCCGACAATAGGCCTTATCAATGCGCTGTTGATATATGTTAATCCCGAAGTGAACAAAGGCACTTCTGCTTTGACATTGTATAATCTTAGAGAAAAGTCCATAATAAAGTAGTCATTCGGATCAATTTTGTCGACGGCATGGGAAAATCCTGGTCCAACTAGAGGCAAAGATGAAGTGTACCTTTTGGCTTCTTTGATCAGGCGATCTCCTATTTCAGTGAGGATTTCGGTCAATTGCAGTGAATCTGATGCCGCATCCTCGTCTGGTAAAAGAACGTCGCCGATCATGTTTACACGACCTTCACTGATCCATCCAAAGGGTCCTTCAATACCAGCGTTCAGATGATCAATGTCAAGATTGTCTACTCTAAACCTTGTCATTTGTTTCCACAACAAGGTGGGATCCTGATGTTGGTCATCTGTTCTGAACTTTTTGTGGATGGTGAACATGGAATTATCGTAGGTACCATTGATATTGTTTGCATTTAAAATATCATAGAACAACCAGTGCTTCCTTAATTGCGGTAGATCACAGTTAAATATACTTATCTGGAACGGCCTGAACCCGTTTGGCTGGTACAGTGTGCAAAGGACGTCGTTCATGGTAAATTTTGATATTTCAAAATCGCCCGGTTGATAGACGTTTAAATAGTTCTTAGGGTCGTCATCTTTTCTCCACACCACATGTGTTCTGTCTATAACTCCTCTGAGCCCGTTGATAGTCACTTCGTCTAGGATACCCTTCCCATTGATCCATTTTCTGAAATTCAGCGATATGTCCACTTGGTCGATTGTCAGGTCAAATTGGGTATAGTTGCCATTGTCAAAATCCTGCTGGTTGACTAAAATTCTTTCACTGAGGGCCAACTTCGCTCTTTGCAGGGCATCTTGCTGTGAACCCTTGGTGAAGCTGTGCGAGATTTTTGGCCTTCTGGAGACGAAGACTTTTTGAAAGCTGATTTTCCCAGACGACCAGTCTGGTACAATGGCGGTCTCGAAAACAATTGATAACGAATCATTCTTGGTAATGAATTTACCGATCTTACTTGCGAGATATTCCTGTGCAAACACGGTATTAATTAAGTAAAGGACCAATGATACAAAAGTAGTCGTCCAAAAGATGAATATGAAAATGTTACTCACAAGAATCCATGAGACAAACGCACTTATATCGTCTGAATTAAACGGCCGAGTAGACTTCTTCAAGTACCATCGTATATTAATTTTGAGCTTTGTGAAAATATTGTTGGTCTGCACCAACAGGGAATCTCTCTCAGTAATGTATTTCAAATTGGATAGTTTTTTTGATTTTTTGCCCGAAGAAGTCTCCTTTTCAGGTTTCAGCTCATTAGAGTATACTCTTATTAATGGTTTTGCTGTTAATGGTATCCTAATGTTTCTTCCAAGAGAGGGATTTCTAGCCCAATACACATACCTTGTTACCGAAAACTGCCGGGACCTCCTCAGAAATGGCCTGCTAAAAAGAGACATGTAGTTATGTGCCAGCTTCCCTACCTGATTTTACATATATATGCCTTCTGACTTGTGTGTGGTTGTGAGATGTAACTGCTTACTTTCTATTAGGAATAGTTTAATAGTATAATATCCTTTAAGCCAGGAAGGGAAGTTGCCGTGAAATTTCAATGCCTATGACCTACCATAATGAGGGGTTAAAAGCTATTAACTATAGGGTTATATAAAATATTCTAGGAATTAGGATCTGGGTGTTCTGGAAAAAGTAGGCTTTATGACTTTTTTTAGGTCTTTTTTTTTTTTCGAAAAATTTTCGTCGCCGAAGGAAAAGAAGAATGAAGAAAGTTGAAAGAAGGATTATTATAACAAGAAAGATCTTAATAAAGTCCCCTTTTCAGAGCAGCCACTCAAGCACTTACACATTCACACACTCAATTGACAATGTCTGTTATTCCAGAAAACGCCAACGTTACCGTCTTAAACAAGAACGAAAAGAAAGCCAGAGAATTGATTGGCAAGTTGGGTTTAAAGCAAATCCCAGGTATCATCAGAGTCACTTTTAGAAAGAAGGACAACCAAATCTATGCCATTGAAAAGCCTGAGGTCTTCAGATCTGTCGGTGGCAACTACGTTGTCTTCGGTGAAGCCAAGGTTGACAACTTTACCCAAAAGCTAGCCGCTGCTCAACAACAAGCTCAAGCCAGCGGTATTATGCCATCTAATGAAGACGTTGCTACCAAGTCTCCAGAAGATATCCAAGCTGATATGCAAGCTGCTGCTGAAGGCAGTGTCAACGCCGCCGCACAAGAAGATGACGAAGAAGGTGAAGTTGACGCTGGAGACTTGAACAAGGATGACATCGAGTTGGTCGTTCAACAAACTAATGTTTCTAAAAACCAAGCTATCAAAGCTCTGAAAGCACACAATGGTGACTTAGTCAACGCTATCATGTCCTTATCTAAATAATGATATATAATATGTTATATAGGGTACGTAGTTATTCTAACGCAAATCACTTTGTTTTTTCTTCCTCTAATAACAAAGGCTGTTTAGCCTCAATGACAGCGTCTCTTTCCTTTATTTCGTCTGTTCTGTGACTACAATGAGGGCAGATAAAGACAATTGGTTTATTAGCCAACCGGTAGCAATCGGATCTCTGATGACATTGTGGACATATGATTTTTCTGAAGGGAGACAGCGAGTTAGTTGAGTTCAATTCATTACCGCCTGCCAGTGCGCCGATGATTTTGTCGAACCATGCATCACTATCTTCCTTTTTTAAGCCCTCTATATGGCTTTCCTTTTTAAATTTTTCCAATTCTGCCTTCAGGTTGTTTAGTTCTTGGTATTTAGCGTTGAGCTCGTCATCTAGAAGTACCATAGCGTCGTCGTTTTGATCTTCACCGGATGAAAACCGTTGAATTATCGAGCTTGTAGCATTGTAATGGGTTTCTTCTTTCAACTTCTCCAGTTTCTTCTGGTGTACAGCACGAAGTTTCCCCAACTTGCGTAATCTGTTGTTGTTGTAAAAAGCGTAGAGCTTGGTTAGTGCCCATTTAACCAGGATTAGCGATCCTAAGCAAAGCACAGTAGTAATTACGAGGTAGGGCCAAAAGCCATGGTACTCCCAATATACGTAGCTCAGAGCCAATGCCGTGAAGGCAATGCCGTAAAAGGTTAAGTTGGATTGCCATTGATTCAAGATCGATTGGCTTTTCTTCAACGCGACATCTAATTGATGAATTTGTGAGGTTATTTGTGATAGATCTGCAGTATACTTCGTCACAAAGTCTTTGTCATTTTGAGAGCCCCAGATCCATTTCCCCACTGCACTGAACATTTACGAATTATTCTTTTTGTTTGGTTTACCCCTCTGTGTACTTTTGCTTTCTTGATAGTGCAACACAATGTTATCATCTTAATTTTCATTTTTCCTTTGTTCTTTTTCAGTAAGCCACTACTGATTGTATAGTTGAAGAGTAACGAAAAACTCCAACATTGTATCAGCCCAACAAAACCAGTGGAAAGAATGCCTAGTGTGAATATAGATACTACTCAATGGCAAAAGTTGACGCAGTCACGAGAAAAGCAAGCCACAGTGATAACACCTCTGGGAATAACGATGCTAGAGATCCAAGGTGAATTAGAATTACCGAGCGACTTTATATCACTGGCGAAAGAAGATTCTCAACATGATGGAAGATTTAGTGTACAAGATGGCCAAACAATAATACGATTTGGGTCGTTACAGATCGACGGAGAGAGGGCCACGTTGTTTGTCGGCAAGAAACAGCGTTTACTTGGGAAAGTAACAAAGTTGGACGTACCGGTAGGTATAATGCATTTCAGCTCGAAAGATAACAAGGTAGAATTAGTTGATGTAATGAAATATAAAATTATCTTTAAAGATAGGCCTTTACCTATTATGTAAATATTTAGTTATTGTTCGGAGTAGTTTGTTTAAGTGTTTTGCTTCGGTTTACACTCTGTGCAAAGTGTATATATAATAAAATCCAAGAAGAACGGACACAATAATAGACAAAACCATGTTGAACTTGTATTCCTCTTCTTGTTGGGTTGGAACCAATTCATCATCGAATCTGGATCTTTCCTTGACCTTCAAATAAATTGGAGTTTCGTTTGGTTTCACATTAGCAGGTAGTTTATCTTGATACATTTCTTCCATGAATTGTTCAATCTTAGAGATTTGAATGTTCAATTTTAAGAAATTTGGATCTTGGACGGCCAATTTAGACTTGATATCACGTAAATAGTAGTCAAAAATCTCCACACAGCCACGTAAAGTTCTTGATTTCAAAATTAAGTAACAAGTGGTACCCTTGCGAATCTTCACGTTACCATGTAGTACTTCACGGTTGTTGAAAACCAGAGCCAAAGTGGCAATGGCCATGACTTGTGGGATAGCACAAAATTGGAAAGTGGACTGTTCGTGAATACTGGCCAAATAGGTCAACACATCAATCACATGACTTAATGCGTTCAAGACGAGATGGTTTATACAATCCAAACCCAGTTGTTCTTTTTCAGGTTTCATGAAATCCTTCAATTGAGGAACGTATTGAGACCAGATCTCCTTAGGCCAGAAGGATCTACCATCGACCAAATCTTCGTTGTAGTCTCTAATAATGTTAGTCTTTTGCAAGAAAAGACCCATGCTTTCATACAGTTGCTCGTTAGAATACAGAGATTCGTTGGCAAACTTGGCAATGACAATCAAGCGGGTCAGACCATCACCGACCAAGCCAGCCACGTAGTGACAGTAAACGTCGTAGTCGTGGACAGTTTGCAACCCGTTTAAGTTATAGTTTTCATCCAAGATGTAATCGGCCATACCATTACCCATTTTCTCGGTAATCTCTTTAATGACGTCCTGGTATTCTGGTTTCAATTTGTGGAATTCAATAAGAATTGATTCAAAATCAGTCAAAACGGCTCTATCCTTCACATCGGGAGCATTTCCATCAAAACTCCATTTTTCCAACAGCAATTTTTCATGGAAATGACGTAACAGGTCAATTTTCAAATCGTGTTCAATGGACATATCATCTTCGATGGTATCCAAAGCCCTCAAAATTAAATAAAAGAGAGTAACACAGTTTCTTAACTCTGGATGCAGCTCTCTAATCACAGCCGCGAATGATCTGGAGGTTAGGTTCAACAGTTCAAAACAGTGCAAAAGATATGGAGACGTAGATTGATCATAGATTGAAAACAATGGTGTTCTACAAAACTTCAGCTTCAATGCTGCTTTCAACTCGACTGGATGCAATGCCAATTGTAATAGCTTCCCCATACTGTATGTGTGTGCGTTTGTGTGACGTCTATTCGTTTTTCAACCTCTTTTCTTCGTCTGGTACCTTCTTCTTTGCCCCTGTCCTGTCTTTCCTTTTATATAGCCCGTTGTCGTGTTCTCGCTGCTCGTTTAGGCACTAAGCCCAAAACCGATAACGCCTTCCGATGCAAACTGCAGAGGAAAAGCAAAAGAGCAAGAGAAATAGGATGAGACGTCGTTATTGTTGCTGAACTTAGGCTATGAAAGGTACTGAGTTAAGGTACGCCAGGCAGCAGGTTCACTCTGTGTGAGTAAAGTTTGCTGTTCCTGCGGAGTGAGGGCTCCAAGGACCCATCGGGACACACTTGCAGGGTCTCTAGAATGGCACCCTGGGTCTCTGCCGATTCCTACGGCAAGCTTTGCAAAGGGTACTCGACCGCCACTGCATTTGACCAGACTTCGTAGCCCATTATGGCCTCGAATACTAGTGGCGGCGGCTCTCAATTGCACTTTTCCACACTCCACACTCAGTTCATCATGGATAACTACGTGTCGGACTTGATGCTTGGCATACCGTGCCCAGACCTTGCACACCTGTTCTCCACTCAAGTTCATGTACTGACCATCTGACCTTAGTAGTGTGCAATGCTCACCTTCTATATAATGTATTTTGCCACCCGTGTTGGGCACAGGGGAGTAAGTTCTATCCTGTAAACCAAACCGTCTTCGTAGGAGCTCCAGCATATAGAGCCCTACATTGTGGCGCGTACCAGCGTACTGCGGTTCTGGATTACCTATCCCAGTTAGTACCAATTTCCACTTACCGCACATTGTCTTTATGTAATTATTATGTGTTTAGTATGGAACTGTTTCCACCTTTAGTCATCTTATTTATTGTTGGACCAGTTCGAGATTGTTTGCAAGCCGCCGGACCTTTTTGCACTGGGCGATCTTCACACGTAGTTTTAGTAGCCAATAGGTAAAGGAAGAGCGAGCCAAGTGTCAGAAACAAAACAAAGAATATCAGAATGACGATAATTGGCACACTGGCGTATTGTATACTCGGCACGTTACTGCTGTGTGTGGCGGCGGAAGACGAGGAGCCTCAGATTGGTGTTGACGACAGTCTATGGTATCCATACGACGAAACACTGGTGCTGAAGCCGCTGCCCAACAACGACCTGCTGGTCTCATTCAGTTTTCAACTGCAGTCGGAACCTTTCAATCCGGCCATATCATCCATGTCTTTCGATGCGTATGAACACTACACGACTTTCCCACGGGCTATCCCACCTCTGTTGGAGTCTACCGGCACTCGTCAGTTTCATTTAAGATTTACCAGAGGGTTCTGGGACGCTCTGTCATGGGGACAGTTGCCCCATGCTGGAAAGCAGGCAGGTGCCTCAGGTGTTGAATTATGGTCTCAAGTACAGGCCACTGATCAGGAACAGGCGTTTCTTAATTGGAAGAAGCTAGCCAATTCGTTGAGTGGGTTGTTCTGTTCTTCTTTAAACTTTATCGATGAGTCCAGAACGACCTTTCCTCGTCAGTCGTATGTCTCTGATATAGTATCTCCTCTTTTCAATGACACTGAGAAGTTGTACTTGATGCGAGCATCTTTGCCTAATGAGCCCATCTGTACCGAAAATTTGACACCGTTTATCAAACTTTTACCCACTAGAGGCAAGTCCGGTTTGACATCTCTCTTGGACGGTCATAAACTATTCGACTCTCTCTGGAACAGCATATCTTTGGACATTGCCACTGTTTGTCCCGAAGATGAAGGTTCACTGTGTCACTACGAAATGGAGGCACACGTAGAAATGGTAGCGCATGTCCCCTCTGCCTTGGCAAGAAACGAGAGACCTATCCCAAAACCGTTGGACGGCAACACCTTGCGTTGTGACACGGAGAAACCCTTCGATTCGTACCAATGCTTCCCTCTACCCGAGCCTTCAGAGGCGCACTTCAAACTCTCTCAACTGTTTGCCAGGCCAATTAACAATGGTAACCTGTTTGCTAATAGGCCGACAAGAATTTGTGCAGATGTTGACGGTTCAACTTGGACTGCATTCTTATCGGTTAATGATACGATATTCAGCACGCATGATAATTGCTTCGACTTATCAAACGATCAAAATGAGAGTGATATCGGCTACGACTTTATTTTAGAATCAACAGACACCACTCGTGTCACCCCTATAGTTCCTGTCCCTATTCATGTAAGCAGATCCCTGACCGGCAATGGCCAAGATCGTGGGGGAATGCGTATTGTGTTTCATAACGACAAAGATACTGCTGTGAAGTTGATTTATTTTGAATCGTTACCATGGTTCATGAGGGTCTACTTATCTTCTTTACAAATTACTTCTACCATTTCTCCGCAATTGCAAGAAAACGACGTCATCTTAGAT
Organism: Saccharomyces mikatae IFO 1815; assembly: GCF_947241705.1. Lineage (NCBI taxonomy): Eukaryota > Fungi > Ascomycota > Saccharomycetes > Saccharomycetales > Saccharomycetaceae > Saccharomyces > Saccharomyces mikatae. Next base: position 471,342 of record NC_079263.1, on the reverse strand, counting down.
AAATACTATTTACAAGCTGCTGATAGACTAAGACCTGCCCACTTGGAGTTGACAATGTTGATCCCAGCTAATGCCGACATCGTCATGACTTACCAATTTGATAAAGCCCTTCTGCAGTTTGCTGAATATCCACCAGATGCCAACCATGGTTTTGAAATTGACGCAGCTGTTATCACCGTGCTATCTCTGGAATCATCATCGGCTTTGTATGAACTGAGAACCTCGACTCTACTGTTGTCTCTGTCCACTCCAGATTTTAGTATGCCGTACAACGTCATCATCTTAACATCTACTATTATGGGGCTCATATTTGGTATGCTGTACAATTTGATGGTGAAGAGAATGGTCACTGTCGAAGAAGCTGATAAGATTACGTTTCAATCTGGCTTAAAATATAAACTGTTAAAGCTGAAGGAAAAGTTCTTGAAAAATAAAAAGACTAAGACAGACTAGCGCCAACTAGCATCTCGATATGTGTATAAAAATACGTAATTTACATAACTTTGAAGCACTCACCCTTTGCCATCAGTTCCTCTTTCCTAAAAGGGATCCTCATATGGATCTTCCTCATCATAATCGTCATCCTTTTCGTATTCGTAAACAATAGCGCCACCTTGTCCAAAACTTTGTGCCTCCAGAAAAGGCAAGGCAACTTGATCTTTGGCCAACTTCTGCTTATTGGACGTACCTAGGTTGAATGTAGTTAACCCTTGCAATGTTTCAGGAGTCTCCAATCCATTACCACTGTTCTCATCCTCTTGCTTTGTGCTCAATAATTCGTACTCATGAGTCTTTGAATTTACCATGAAGTCGTATTCTAATGATCTGCCAGACTTCCGTTTATTAACAAACCGTAATTGAAATATATCGTTATTTAACCCACGAGGAATTCGAAACTCGTTTAACAATTCACTCACTTCATCAGTATCGTGATTTCCTGTCAACATCACATCAATGTCCAATATTGTAGTCGCCATAAACTGTAATAGAGTCAACTTATCAGGATAGTTACTATTTGAGCCAGATATTACTGTATGATCTCCATCTTTTATATCTTTATGATAAGTAGCGAGTATCGTGCAGTGAGGGGACGCAATTTCAGACAGAAATCTAGTTATATGATCCGTAGATATATAGTTCAACGAATCGATAATGACCATGTGTTTTTTTGCCTGTATGGTGGTGGCCGCTGGTAAATATGATGTAATTTGTCTCACCAAATGTACAAAATCCATTTGCGTCGCATCAATAAACTGTGTGCAGTAAATTGGTTTATTTACTGTTTCGAAAGATATATACACGATGGGGCACTCATTGCCTTTACTTTTGCTCTGATGGATGAACTCTTGGATCACTCTGCATGACGTCTGCGCCATCGAATCTAGACACAGAATCAGAGGAGAGTTTTCCGTGAGAGATACTATTCTTTTCAAAAGAATGACAGGATTATGCGTTGAACTAGCCATTATATCTAGAGTTATTAACAGCAGTATCTTGGGTTGGGGCCACCAAAAATGACTTAATATAATCATCTTGGATAGTTTATCATGGCATCGCTTCTATTCATTCGATTTTTCAAGGTGACCCGCCCTATGAGATGATAATCAAGGCAACATAAGTAATACCAAAAGTCCTTTAATGAATCATCAATAGACAATCAATAATTTATACAAGTTTAAGGAGGTTTTATAACTTGATACGTCTTTTTTGCGAATGCGTTTGACTTGTAGATTCTTTTAACTACATTGACTGGTTCTCATTGCATGCAGTAAAGGTAAAAGGACGCATAATGCCGGAGATTTATGGACCTCAGCCGTTGAAGCCACTTAATACGGTGATGAGACATGGGTTTGAAGAGCAATACCAAAGCGACCAGCTTTTACAGTCACTCGCAAATGATTTCATTTTTTATTTTGATGACAAACGACACAGAACTAATGGGAATCCAATTCCTGAAGAACATAAACAACGGGATATAAACGGTTATTACCAGCCTATTACGGATTGGAAAATTATGAAAGATCGACAAAAGACAGTAAGTGCTGCCCTTTTATTGTGTTTGAATTTAGGTGTTGATCCACCTGATGTAATGAAAACACATCCTTGTGCTAGGGTTGAAGCATGGGTAGATCCATTGAATTTTCAGGACTCTAAGAAGGCCATAGAACAAATTGGTAAGAACTTGCAAGCACAATACGAGACTCTGTCATTGAGGACACGCTACAAGCAAAGCTTAGATCCTTGTGTGGAAGATGTCAAACGGTTTTGTAACTCATTGAGAAGAACTTCTAAGGAAGACAGGATTCTTTTCCACTACAATGGACACGGGGTACCTAAACCTACCAAATCAGGTGAAATTTGGGTTTTCAATAGAGGATATACTCAATACATTCCAGTTTCTTTGTATGACTTACAGACCTGGCTAGGTGCGCCATGCATTTTTGTCTATGATTGCAATAGTGCTGAGAATATATTGATCAATTTTCAAAAATTTGTACAAAAGAGAATTAAAGATGATGAAGAGGGAAACCATGATGTTGCTGCACCATCGCCAACTTCAGCTTACCTAGATTGTTTTCAATTGGCTTCTTGTACATCAGATGAACTTTTACTAATGAGTCCCGAACTACCCGCAGATTTATTTAGTTGTTGTCTGACCTGTCCCATAGAGATAAGTATTCGTATCTTTCTCATGCAGTCACCCTTAAAAGATTCGAAGTATAAGATTTTCTTCGAAAATGCTACATCAAATCAACCCTTTGGTGATGGTAAGAATTCCTTTAAGCCCAAGATACCTAATGTTAATATCCCGGGTTTGTTGTCAGATAGAAGAACGCCACTGGGAGAGTTGAATTGGATATTTACAGCTATAACCGATACCATTGCATGGACATCTCTCCCTCGACCACTTTTCAAGAAATTGTTTCGACACGATTTAATGATAGCTGCACTTTTCAGAAATTTTCTATTGGCCAAAAGAATAATGCCTTGGTACAACTGCCATCCTGTGTCTGATCCAAAATTACCAGACAGTATAACTACACACCCAATGTGGAAATCTTGGGATTTGGCCATGGATGAAGTGTTAACTAAAATAGTTATTGACCTGAAAAATGCCCCCCCAGCAACTGCGTTGGAAAGTCAAATGATCTTGCAACAACAGGAAACTCTACAGAATAATGGTAATTCTAAATCAAACGTGCAAGATACGAAGGCCGGAAGTATTCAAACACAATCGAGATTTGCCGTGGCGAATTTAAGTACAATGTCTTTGGTTAATAATCCTGCCCTTCAATCGAGAAAATCGATTTCTTTTCAAAGCACACAACAACAACTACAACAACAATTGCAACAACAGCAATTCACCGGATTTTTTGAACAAAATTTGACGGCTTTTGAGCTGTGGTTAAAATATGCTTCGAATATCAGACATCCACCTGAGCAGCTCCCAATCGTTTTACAGGTTCTTCTTTCACAAGTACATCGTATACGTGCGTTAGTTCTTCTATCCAGATTTTTAGACCTAGGACCCTGGGCAGTCTACCTGTCACTTTCAATTGGTATCTTCCCTTACGTTTTGAAATTACTACAAAGCCCAGCACCAGAGTTAAAGCCTATTCTAGTTTTTATTTGGGCCCGTATCATGTCAATAGATTATAAAAATACCCAAAGTGAATTGATAAAGGAAAAGGGCTACATGTATTTTGTAACAGTATTGGTACCTGATTGGGGAGTTAACGGAGCTTCAACCGCAAACGGTCCAGCTGTGATGAATGGTGGGAATCAACTGACTATGACTGCCTCGCAGAACATCAATGGTCCATCATCAAGATATCATGAACGCCAGCAGAACAACAGGGCATCCAACCTAGGTCATAATAATCTTTCATTCTATCATTCTAATGATACCACCGATGAACAAAAGGCTATGGCTGTCTTTGTTTTAGCATCATTCGTTAGAAATTTTCCTTTGGGCCAAAAGAATTGTTTCAGTTTGGAATTAGTCAACAAGTTGTGTTTTTATATAGAAAATTCGGAGATACCTTTATTAAGGCAGTGGTGTGTTATTTTACTTGGACTTTTGTTTGCTGATAACCCCCTGAACAGATTTGTATGTATGAACACTGGAGCTATTGAAATATTATTAAAAACTTTGAAAGACCCTGTTCCTGAAGTTAGAACTGCTTCCATATTTGCATTAAAACACTTCATATCTGGATTTCAAGATTCAGAGGTAATTTTGAGGTTGCAACAGGAATTTGAGGAACAGTATCAACAATTGCACTCACAATTGCAACATCTCCAAAATCAAGCACACCTCCAGCAGCAGCAGTCTCAACAGCAACAGCAACATCTTGAGCAGCAGCAGATGAAAATTGAGAAGCAGATTCGTCATTGTCAAGTTATGCAAAGTCAATTAGAAGTTACTGATTTGAGAAAATTAAAGCGGCAAGAAATTGGTAACTTGATCTCAATCCTACCTTTAATTAACGATGGTTCGCCACTCGTCAGGAAGGAACTAGTCATATATTTTTCTCAGATTGTGAATCGATACTCCAATTTTTTTATTGTAGTTGTATTCAACGATATGTTGGAGGAAATAAAACTACTTGAGAAAAACGATGTCAATACTCGAAGTGCTTCAGACAAGTATTCAGTCAGTCATGGTTCTATTTTCTACACTGTTTGGAAATCTCTTTTGATTCTAGCAGAAGATTCCTTTTTAGAGAATAAAGAATTATCTAAGCAGGTTGTTGATTATATTTTGCTTGAGTTAAGCGTTCATAAGGAATTGGGAGGCCCATTTGCGATTATGGAAAGATTTTTGCTAAAAAGAAGTTCCAAAGCTAACCAAACCGGTAAATTCGGATTTAATTCTTCTCAAGTACAATTTGTAAAAAGTTCATTGAGATCATTTTCGCCCAACGGGAGAGTTGATAATAACGCACTCAAGAAAGAGCAGTACCATCATGACCTCAAGACCTCTCACCCAATACAGGTATCCCTGACTAAATTTTTCCAGAATCTTGGTTTTAGTGAAGTCAATGGTGATCGTGATACTCAGTCGTCAGGCGCTTCCATGAAATCCCATACGTCGAAAAAGGGTCCTTCAGCCTTGTATTTAATGAATGATAATAATAGTCTTTATCCAACAGCTGGTACTCCAAGGTTTCATAAGTATACTGGGCCCTTGAAAATGCCATTAAATAGTACCTTCTTAGACTATTCACGCGAATATTTTCAAGAACCACAAATGAAGAAACAAGAAGCAGATGAACCTGGTAGTGTTGAATATAACGCCAGACTATGGAGGCGTAACAGAAATGAAACGATTATCCAAGAAACACAGGGAGAGAAAAAATTATCAATATATGGAAATTGGTCTAAAAGATTAATTAGTTTAAACAATAAAACTCAGCCAAAATTGATGAAGTTTAGTCAGTTTGAAGATCAACTTATTACAGCAGATGATAGAAGTACCATTACAGTATTTGATTGGGAAAGAGGGAAAGTATTGTCAAAATTCTCTAACGGTACTCCTTTTGGCACGAAAGTTACTGACTTGAAACTTATCAACGAGGATGACTCTGCTCTTTTATTAACAGGTTCATCTGATGGTATTATCAAAATATATAGAAACTATCAAGATATTGACACATTCGAAATTGTATCAGCATGGAGAGGTTTGACTGATATGCTATTAACACCTAGATCCACAGGTTTATTGACTGAGTGGTTGCAGATAAGAGGTTCATTATTGACCACCGGTGATGTGAAAGTTATCCGAGTTTGGGATGCACATACAGAAACAGTTGAAGTGGACATTCCAGCAAAAACATCTTCTCTAATTACGTCATTGACAGCTGATCAGCTAGCAGGTAATATTTTCGTAGCAGGGTTCGCAGATGGTTCCCTAAGAGTGTATGACCGCCGTCTGGATCCGAGAGATTCCATGATACGTCGCTGGAGAGCTGGAAATGAGAGACAGGGCGTTTGGATCAACAATGTTCATTTACAAAGGGGCGGTTATAGAGAACTGGTTAGTGGAGCCACTAACGGCGTGGTTGAGCTATGGGATATAAGGTCGGAAGATCCGGTCGAATCATTTGTTGATCAAAATGTAACGTCTCAATATGGTTCGCAACAAAAACCAACTACAATGACGTGCATGCAAGTACATGAACACGCTCCAATAATTGCGACAGGTACTAAACAAATTAAAATATGGACAACCTCGGGAGATCTCCTGAACTCTTTCAAAAATTCACATAACAATGGAGTGACGAGTACGTTAGCGGCCACTGGTATTCCAAAATCTTTATCCTACTCTTCGACTTCCGATGCATTTTTATCTTCAATGGCTTTTCATCCTCATAGAATGATGATTGCGGCTACCAACTCTCACGATTCCGTTGTGAATATCTACAAGTGTGAAGACGAACGGATCGATTATTTTTGAGATATCTCACCTCTTCCTTTTTTTTAATTTAACTACAAAATGGATTTACATAATATTTTATATAATAAAAGTTGGCTAGAAGTGGCCCGGTTGTAACCCTAAAAGTCCAGCTGTAACTACTGAAAACAAAACTCTGCAAGGAAAATTACTATTTCTCTACTATTCTCAAAATTATGTTAGTTGATAAAAACACAATACAAAAGTAATAAATTCCGTTCCAATAGTGTAGCGGCTATCACGTTGCCTTCACACGGCAAAGGTCCCGAGTTCGATCCTCGGTTGGAACATAAGAATAAAATTTTTTTGTTCCCCACACCCAAGTTATTGACAACTTCAAATTAATTTTCTACTGTGCCCAACATTGTTGAAATGGTGACACATTATCCTTTGTAACTAATCAATTAGTGAACATAATCACACATAATACATCATTGTTGTTTCAGAATGGAAAACAATATGTGACTACATGACAATGTGGGCGTGGTAAAGTTAAAGATCTGTTAGTTACTATATTAAATTGACATTTACATATAAAAGGAAATGAGTCGTTACATTGAAACTATAGTAAATTATTCTGAACATGTCTAATATGACCAATCAGCGTGTGTTTTATACATCTCTCTTATATCATTTAAGAAAGAACAACTCATTTTTAAATATTACAACTTACTAAACCACTAATTATCAACATATATGGTATAAGAGAAACAGTATTTCCATAATTATTACTATAGCCTAGCTACTAATTATCAACAAATATTTATTTTTCTCCTTCTAAGTTTTCTTACTTGCTTACAAACCATTCGTCTCCAGTGTCGCATTTTTTTCTTCTTGTGATAATGCGACAGCAATTCTAACCGACACAGTCATTTTCTAAAAAAGTACCACAAACAACAAAACAAGATAGAAAACAAAAAAATTGACTTATGATTAATAAAATGATCAAGCATTTCTCATTGATCTTAACGATTTTCCTCCTTGATATTTCATACATCAGTGTAAGAGTTTTAAATATTTTACAAAAGTGAAGACTATATCAAGATGAATCAAGATTACGCACAGCTTTCTATTCCGGAACTGAAGGAGACAAAAACCTCAAAGCTGAATAAAATTAACAACTTTCGAAGCTCTCCGATTGCTAAAATAGTTAATAAGATACCAACTGACTACGGTAAAATGCATAATACAACAATTCCTGAGTTTAATCCAGTGTTGAGAAAACGACAACATGAACAGTGGCCTGTATACGAAAGACCAGGACGAGTCCCTGATAGTATGTCTCCACAGCTTTCTTCCATTAATTATTTGCCAAGTTTGTATCCCCAGGGTACACTTCCGGTACCAAACCCTTATTTATCATACTTTAGTCGCCTTGAGAAAGTCAACTATCAAGACGTCAAATTCAGTAACTGGAGTATTTTGCATAACTCAAATAATGGATTTGACATTCCAACATATTTCAGTCCACGCACAACCCAGAATATGCCATGTTCCGAAAAAGTTGAGAACTGGCTCGAAAGATTACCAATTTTTGTGGGGTTTGATGGCTATTTATTTACAAACTGTTTTGATTATGAATACAAGTTAGATTGGGAAGAAACCGAATTCACATTCGAAAAAACATCCTGTATGGAGACCGATTATTCTAAAGCATTAACTGATACTGAAATTATATATATTCAAGAGAAAAAAATAGAAGCTTTAATAAGAAACCAATACTTGAAGGAATATGAATTTTCTCAAAAAGATTTTGAATTTTGAAGACTTCTCTAATACTACTTTAAAAATTTGTGTAGAATTAAAATAAAGTAATACGTATTCTTTTTAATTACTGTATAAAATATTTGATGAATATTAAAAAAGAGTATGAATATGACATGTACAACAATAAGTACTTGGTTCACTATTCCTCAAATTGGGCTTTTCCAGACGTTTTCATCCAAATTCTGCTTGGCATCGTTTAATGCCGCAGCAAGAATCTTACTTTCTTCATTCGCAGACTCCGGTTTAATCTGAGCCTTTTTAATGGAGAGATTTCTCAAACTGGTAGCATTGATATTTATATTTCTTTTCGCACTTCTTAAAATTACGGAGTCACTGGCTTCTAGGTTTTCCTTTTTTCCCTCAGACTGTGATGCTTGTTGGGTGTTTTCAGCTGGGGAGTTGATGTCTTTTGTTTCTTTTTCTCTTCCTCCTTGGACGAAAAGCTCAACTAATTGATCTGGCTCAACTTCTTTGGCAGATAAAAATTTATTTGAAGTAATAGGATTACCGTCGAGTGAATTATAATCTGAGAGAACCTCGTTCCAAACATTTTCAGGCATATCAGTAAGGTCTGGTTGTGAAGTTTGCACTTCTTCCTCAAGTGGTGCTACCCCAAAACTCAATTTCCCATACAAGTGATTCATTAATGAATCATTAAATCCCGCTACTCCTGTTCTCATATTGACAAACTTTTGAATATCATTTGTTGGATCAGGATTAGTTTTGGCCCAAAATTTATCGAATCTTCTTTTCCTAATTCTTTCCAATTCCTCTGAAAATCCGAGGGTGTCAATAGTTTGTAAAGTTGACAAGGATTCTTGTAAGTATTTTCTTGAAATACCCTTCATGTCTGAACAGTTTTCGTAGTACTCAAATGCTAAGTTCATGAATAGTTGTCTTGTCGTTATTGATATTGCCTGTTTATAGTGCCGCTTTACAACGTCAAAAGACTTTTGTGATGATATAACCTTTTCCCTCAAAACCTCCGTATCTTCATGCTTTTCACCTTTATGCTCCCTTGATTTTGCGTATTTTTTCAAGTCATTTTTCAATATGTTTCCCTCATTGATCAATTGGGTTTCTCTCATGCAAATATACTCGAAATTATTCGATATTTCTCTCAAGCAATCTGACACATTTTGCTCAAACAGGATATCCTCCTCAAAAATCTTTTCAATTTCATGTATCAATGAGATTGTATCAGGATCTTCGAAGTTTGAGCTTTGTAACCACATCAGGATGTCTTTCAAAAATTTTTCTTCTGTCTTCCACACTTCTTTTTTTTTAGCAGAAATACAGTCAATTCTTCTCTTCACCGTTTGTAAGGTCACAGTTCTTAATGATAAACTACTGGGAAACGTTGATGTTATGTTACCAAATTTTGTGGAAGAATTCAAATAGGGATCATCGTATTTGTTAGAAACGAAAAGGTCCTTCAACATTGGTATTTCTTGTGCAGGTTTTTGCCTATAAGGTGACTTTGGAGATTCAGTCTTTTGTTTGAAATTTACATTTGGTTGAAAGTCAGCATTCTCATCATTATTTCCAGTCAGAAAAGTTTTAACGCTACTTTGGAACGGACCAGATTCATCTTCGCTGGGTAGAAAAAAATTATTTGTAATATCGTGACCCTCTGGATTATCATTATTGTTGAAAGCTGTCATTCCTGTTTGTGGATAGAAAACCTTTTTGAATACTTTAGGAACATCCTCTTCCTCTTGGCCATCATTGTTTTTCCCAGTCTGTAACCACCTGCGCATTCTTTCTCTAAATTTGGTCGGCTTTTTCTGCTTCGACTGCTTTGGGAGGGTTGAGGCAATTTTCTGGGATGGATCATCTTCATATGTACCAGAGCTTCTCATAGTTGCTAGCATTAGTCTCTATTTCACTGAGGTTAATAGGCGTTGTAGAAAATTTTCAGCGTTTTTCTTTACTTACAGGTTTTTTGATTTTGTGTCGCCATCCAGCAGATCTTTGTCTGCGCTTCCCTGCGTATCTACAAAAAAATGGAAAAATTCTGAGATGTTTGTTTAAAAATTTAAACACTTCGGAAAATGCATAACTTCATATACTATTTATAATTGCGTATGGATTTATTTATTATTATAATGATTATTGCTATAATGATAATTTTATTTTCATTAGATTTTTGTGGTTTATGATCGGGTTGTATATTCTTTTTAAGCTTGGTATGTAGAAGAAGAAACATTACCACCGTGACCAGTCCAGTTGATATGGATGTCCTTGTCTACTGGCAAGTTGTCAGAGGCACATTCTGGCAAAACTCTGAAGGTGTGAGCACCGAAGTAATCACGTTGAGCTTGTAGTAAGTTGGCTGGCAATCTTTCAGATCTGTATCCATCGTAGAATGTCAAAGCGGTGGAGAAGGCAGGTGTTGGAATACCGTAGGTAGTAGCCAATGCAATGGACTTTCTCCAACCAGATTGAGCCTTGGTAACAGCATCAGCGAAGAACTTGTTGAACAACAAGTTTTCTAAGTCTGGTTCTTGTCTGTAAGCCTTTGTGATTTCGGCTAAGAAGACTGATCTAATGATACAACCACCTCTCCACATCAAAGCAATAGCAGGGTTGTTTAGTTTCCAACCATAAGTAGCAGCGGCTTCACGGATCAACATGAAACCTTGAGCGTAGGAAATAATCTTGGAAGCATACAAGGCTTGTTCCAAGTCATCGACAAATTGTTGTCTGTCCTTGACGATGTCCTTTGGAACTTCTGGGCCTGGTAAGACCTTGGAAGCTCTAATTCTCTCGTTCTTCAATGCAGATAGACAACGAGCAAACACGGCTTCACCGATCAAAGTGACTGGAATACCTAAATCCAAGGCGTTGATGGCAGTCCACTTACCAGTACCCTTTTGACCGGCAGTATCCATGATCTTTTCAACTAATGGCTTACCATCGACATCGTCGAACTTCAAGATATCTCTGGTAATTTCGACCAAGAAGGAGTCCAAGACACCCTTGTTCCATTTGGCAAAGACTTCGCTAATTTCTTTATCGGTAAATCCACCCAATCTTTTCATGATATCGTATGCTTCACAAATCAATTGCATATCACCATATTCAATACCGTTGTGAACCATCTTGACGTAGTGACCAGCACCTGCTGGGCCAACCCATTCACAACATGGCTCACCGTCAGATTTAGCAGAGATGGATTGGAAGATGTTCTTAATATGTGGCCAAGCTTCTTCGGAACCACCTGGCATCAAAGATGGACCGTAACGGGCACCTTCTTCACCACCGGAAACACCAGAACCGACGAAAAGAATACCCTGCTTCTTCAATTCTTCGTAACGTCTATTAGAGTCTGGGAAATGAGAGTTACCACCATCAATGATAATGTCACCCTTTTCCAAAAGTGGGACAATTTGGTTGATCAAAGCGTCGACTGGAGCACCAGCCTTAACCAAAAGCATGACCTTTCTAGGTCTTTTCAACTTAGAGATGAAGTCTTCAATGGAGGTGGCACCAATGATAGACTTTCCCTTAGCTTCGTTGGCCAAGAAATGGTCAACCTTGGACTGTGTTCTGTTGTAGGCACAGACGGTGAAACCGTGGTCAGCAGCGTTCAAGATCAAATTTTGACCCATGACGGCCAAACCAATTAAACCGAAATCAGCAGACATGTTATTTTTAGTTTTTGTATAAAAAGTGGTCTTGTTTGTGATGGCAACAATACAAGTGTATGTGTATTAGGCTACTTGACCTCTTATGTAATAAAGGACCCTTCAAAAAAAAAAAGAAAGCTTGCTAAAAGGAAACAAGCTCTGGAACAATATTACACATTTCTAATGAATATTAGACCCATTTATATAATACACACTCCAGACATACCAAGCCCGAAGCGCAGGACCGCGTGGACCGCCAGGACAAAGCACCGCGTAACACCGAGGCACCGTAATGTAACACCGACGACCACAATGGGTAGAAAGCAGCAGCCTCGAGGCAGGAGGGAAGAACAAAGAGGCGACAAGTGATTTACATAGTTGCTATGTAGAATGCATGGTATTATGTAGAGGGGCAGCCGTTGACATTGAAGGGTAAGAAGAGGCCGCTCTTACGTTTAGGTCTTTCTGGGGTTGTCGGAGTAGAGCTAGTCTTGAAGGGCCGTGGTATGAAAGGGCCATCCTTGTTGTTGAGCGGTGGGTTAGGAGTAGAGGTTGTAGGTATGGCTGTATCCTTTATAATTATCATCGGTGGGTCTGTAAGTGGCCCAGCTGTTGTCGTCGCGGTAGGGTCATTAGTAATTAGTTTTTGCAGATTTTTTGAGGTTTCTCGACTGATGAAAAAAGCATACAGTGCTGGTGATAAAATTTTGATGTCAGTAGGGTTCTGTAAGCCTGTCTTTCTAACAAAGTGGTGCGCCAATGGGATGTCTATGTCACTGTTATCTCTAAACAAAGTTCTCACCGTTTGTGGTGGAAGTGAGGGCTCGCTGTCGAGTCGTTGAAAATGGTATACTAATTCTTGTAGAAATTTTAAGGAACTTGTAGGTAATTGTTTACATAAGGAAATCAGCGGCCTCTTTGCCCTGGCCAAGTCATCATAATGGTTTGAGGGTATTAGGCTATCGGGTAGCTCCAATAGCCATAATTTAATGAGTCCGACAAAATCGTTAGTCACATAGGTGTGCGTATTTTCCAAAAACTGGGCAGTTACTAAGCAGTTCGTACTCTCGGTAGTTTTCGATACTTTGAATTTCTCCAAAAGATCTCTTTTTAAATTTGAGACCCTTATAAAATCAATGTCTCTGTGCCAACTTTGTGCAATTTTTCTAGCATTTGGTTCTTTTTCAACCTGCCGGAGTATGGCCTTTATCGTCTCTAAAATATCTGCATAAGCAGCGTCATTGTTTATATCACTACCACAGAAAAAATTCTCACTTTCAATGGATATTTCCTTGCAAAGATTGACTGGGTCACTTGTCTCCATGATATTCCACTTGCGAAACGGTATACCGTTATCCCTAAGAAAAAATCCTCTTATTTCTATGCCATCACTTTTTTGTGGCAACTGTTCTTCTTGCAAAGAATATACAGTTGATTCAGTAAATTCTTCACATTTTTGCTGAAAAATCTTGTTCGATATTAAAAGAGTTCTTTTTATTTCATCCTCCATTTTAGAATAATTCCTACAATATTCGTATATTGCTTTCTCTAATTGCACTTTGCTATATTCCAACTGGCAGAATTTAGAGAAAAAATCGTCTTGTAATATTTCTAATTGCCGCTTTAAGTCTTTCCATTCGTCGTCATTTATATCCGCACTTTCCGTTGCATCGCAATCATCACTGTCATGCAAGCTAACTTTGCGAATCCAATCAGATATGGACGTTCTAATGGATGATACATTTGCCCTTTCTTCATGTTCGATATCGGATTGTGTTAATTCACCATACGGTTTCTTACTCCTGGTTCTGGCACTATTATTCTTTTCTTGCTTGCTGAGTATTTCACTGCTCCAATAGTAATACTTTTCCTGGTCAAACTGGGGGCTTTTGCTAGAGTAAAAATTCAAGGAATACTCCTGTATTACACCTAGTAGAATAAATTCATTGCCTATTCTATCAATATTGAAAAGAGATATGACTAGTTTGGGATCTAACTTCTTCAATTCCTTAACTAAAGACTTGCCCTGAAAACTCTCATTTGGCAACCCTGGAACAGGAAACATGTTTTTCTCTGAGACAACAGTTTCCTTTAAATTTTGCAAAAATGACATAAATTGATTGTAATCATCAAATTTTAACCTTTCGTCCAAAGTGTAAGGAAACTCGCATATAAATTTAGACCTGATTGAAGACGCGTCATCCTTATCGTCATTGAAAGCAGGGGGACAATCTTCCATTTGGGTCTTAACTTTCTCCAACTTGAATATGTATTGAACTTTTTTCTTACACCCACTTAATGCTTGTTTTACTTTGACTAAATTCTTGGCATATACTGAATAATGGGACGATAAATCTTTCTCTGCCTCGCGAAGAAAGTTTTCATTCAAATTTCTGAGCTCTTGCAGTGGTGTTCTACAGTTTTTTTCAATATGCTCTGTGGATATTATATTGAACCGTCTATTTATTACTTCGAGCAGCCTTCTGTTCATTGAATTAGTTGCTCCTAATTTTTGCAGGCTGTTTAATGTTGGCTTCCAAAAATTGCCAACGAAATCGTCATAAAACTTCACATCTCTAATTAACAAATCATTTTGTCCCTTCATATGTTTTGTAAATAGTTTGATACCTGTAATATAATCTTTAGTCCAATATGTGTTTCTTAGTGAAAGTTTAACTAAATCCTGATCAACAGAGAGCTGGCCCGTTTTCAAATCATCATCAGGATAAATTCCTTCTATATGCTCTTCGACAGACATTACTAGTTACCATAAAAGAATTCACTTTGTTGTTGTCTTTTCCTTCCAAACGATGACGACACTTGATCAATTACAACACACAGTTATTTTTTTGTTTACTTAGTTGTTATAAAAATGTAAATGTCAACAAAAAAGAAAAATATGAAAATCAAGGAAATCAGCTTTCTCATGTTTGTTAACTAAGGTGACGTAGATCTGTACTTGTTCAGGTTCTTTCTCTCCTGTATAAAATAGTCTACATAGCATTACATGTTTTTTAATTTGAATATTCTGATAAAAAATGCTAACTACACATTGATAAGAGAAAAGCGATCTTAAACATCTAGTCTATCAAAATCAGGTTCTATCTCAAAACCAAATACGCGAGCTAGAGAATAGATGTACTTTCTTACCGAATTGATAACTACACGAGCCAAACCTACCGCTCTTTTGCGTAATTTTGGTTGGTTGTTTGTCATAATGTCGTCATTTTTCTTAGTCATATGTTGCTCACTAGTTGTTGGTAACACATAATCACCAGCAGACAAAGAAACAAATAAGGCGAATGGTATGAACCAAACGCATATACCAAAAAATGAGGCTACCTCAGCAAAACTAGCACGTCTGCGTGGTATATAATTTGGATCATATTTGAACTGTGGCGGAACTTCAGTATCATTAAAATATTTGAACCAGAAGTAGTGGTTCAAGACAACACATACGCAACTTAATAGAAAAGTTGGACTGGTTAAAGAAATATAGGGAAAACTTTTCAAGTTTTGATAGTATACTATGTAACATGCAATGGAAAAAAGGGTTAGTTTAAATGGGAAGCCATCAAGTAACATAAGTGATATTAACACCAATATTATACTATAAATTGCTC
The DNA here is from genome assembly GCF_947241705.1 of Saccharomyces mikatae IFO 1815. Lineage (NCBI taxonomy): Eukaryota > Fungi > Ascomycota > Saccharomycetes > Saccharomycetales > Saccharomycetaceae > Saccharomyces > Saccharomyces mikatae. The sequence continues at coordinate 455,863 of NC_079263.1, read as the reverse complement.
TTGTTAGAAATCGTCTTGTTGGTTCTGTGTGTTCTTCAACTAGTTCACTAATGTAGTATAAACCTGATGCAATTGAAAGAGTTAAAAAAAGAAACCCAAAAGCGGTCCCTGCATATGAAATCAGTTCTAACAGCATAATTTCTTCCGATATTCTAACTTGCTTACTTTTCCTTTTATCTTTGCAACCAACCATGTATCTGCCTTTTACTCTCACTACTCGATCATCAAGAAAAAACAATGAAGTAATAAATGATGGCGGGAAGAGAATAAGGAAAAAAAATTGCCACCTGCCAGAATTGAACTAGCGACCTTTGCATTACAAGTGCAACGCTCTACCACTAAGCTAAGGAGGCTAGAAAAAATTGCAAGTTTTTTTGGATTTTTACTCAGCATACTGAGATTATTACGCTTAGCAGCAGAACCCTAATATCGTCAGAAAAAAGGTAGAGGAGGAGTCATCTATCTGTTGAAATAAGTGATTACTACTATAAACTTATTCGTATAAATTGGAGTAGGAAAATTCTAATAATAGTTGTTGTAATATAAATCAACTATCATCTACTAACTAGTATTTACGTTACTAGTATATTATCAACATATAAAACGATGATAATAATGTTTATAGAATTGTGTAGAATTGCAGGTTCCTTTTTATGGATTCCTATATTCTCGAGGAGAACTTCTAGTATATTCTATATACCAAATAATATTGACTTTATCAACAATGGAATCCCAACAATCATCTCAAAATTCACCCATTTCTCATAGGTATGTAGATATACTAGACGTTCTCCTCGAGGATATAGGAATCCAATAATTGGAACTCGTAATTCTACATAATTCTGTATATGCTTTTAAGTCATTTTATATGTTGTCAGTCATTATCCTATTACATTATCAATCCTTGCATTCCAGCTTCCACTAATTTAGATGACTATTTCTCATCATTTGTGTCATCTTCTAACACCGTATATGATAATATACTAGTAACGTAAATACTAGTTAGTAGATGATAGTTGATTTTCATTCCAACAACCTAATATTATTGCCTTATAAAAAATGGAATCCCAATAATTACATCAAACTCCACAACAATCTCAAAAATATTAGTTAAGATGATACAAAGGGTAAAAAGGACATTCACCAGAAGATAGAGGGCTCGCGTCTATGCGGATTAACATTCAAAAAGTTCACATGAATAATGATTTAAAGTGAAGGCCTAGCCTACTCCCTTCTACAAAAATATAAATCTGACGCTGCCCAAGCAAAAAAAGTTCTGTTAATATTTCATTAAAGGTTATTTATCCCAATTATATATATTCATTAATTGTGTAAAGTGGAAGAAAAAGGGCAGTACCACAAACTGCGGCTAACACTATTAATTTTTGTCCCAGCCAAGTTTGAGAGCTTCTTCATATGTAGGGTAGTCAATATAGCCCTCAGCAGACATTTTGTAGAAAGTGTCCCTGTCATATTTGTTTAGTGGCAGTCCCTTTTCCAAACGGTCAACTAAATCTGGGTTGGAGATGAAGAATCTACCGTAACCAATCAATGTCCTAGGGTCTTTAACCTCCTCCCTGACGACCTCTGGGTGCAGAGCAAAGTTACCAGCTCTGATGATTGGGCCCTTCCAGATGGAATAAACGAAATCGTTGCTACCTCCATGGTATTCACCTTCACCTTCAGCTAAAAATGGGTTAGTGACACGAGGTTCGACCAGGTGGACAAAGGCTAAGCGTTTACCTGCTTTAGCTCTTCTTTCTAGTTCACCCAAGACGTAAGCAAATTGGGCGACGATACCAGTTTCAGCACCACCAGACATGCTGTTGAAAACACCATATGGTGATAATCTCAAACCAACTTTCTCGTGGCCAATAGCATCGACAATCGCATCAACTACTTCCAAAGTGAAACGGGCTCTGTTTTCGATGGATCCACCATACTCATCGGTCCTGTTATTGGAATGAGGATCTAAGAATTGGTTCAACAAGTAACCGTTGGCACTGTGAATTTCAACACCGTCGGCACCGGCAGCAATAGAATTCTTGGCAGCTTGGACGTATTCTTTGATGTATTGCTTGATTTCGTCCTTTGTTAGACTGTGCTGTGGGTTGTTAGCCTTTTTGGCCTTTTCCTCTTGTTCCGCACTCATATAGACATTGTCAGAAGCGGAATCGTAACGCAAACCATCTCTAGCAAGAGTGTCTGGGAAAGCAGCCCAACCTAGCACCCACAATTGGACCCAAGCGAACGACTTTCTATCATGAATAGCCTTAAAAATCTTGGTCCATTCCTTCATTTGCTCTTCGGACCAAATACCTGGAGCATTGTCGTAGCCACCGGATTGTGGAGAGATGAAAGTACCCTCAGTAACAATCAAGGTACCAGGTCTTTGAGCACGTTGAGCGTAGTATTCAACTGCCCAGTCTTTGTTTGGAACATTGCCTGGATGATGTGCTCTCATTCTGGTTAATGGTGGGATGACAGCACGATGCAAAAGTTCATTCTTTCCAATTTTGATTGGCTTAAATAGGTTGGTGTCACCCAAAGCTTGTGGCTTAAAGTCTTTAACAAATGGCATTTCCGATATTATATCGTCTGTATTCTATATAATGGCTCTTATCAGTGCTTACACTAATTTACCTAACGAAGCAAGATTTGGAAAACGTTCAAAGTAGAGATCTGCTCTTCCTTTTATATTCTGAAAAGCCACCACGAGAAAGCGACCACGATTCCTCGAGGAAAGCACGTTCCCACACTTTGCTAACTAATCAGGTACCCAAAAAAGAAACGCGCTGCTCAAACAATACGGAAAAAGAAAGGCGTTCAAACAATGGCGACGATTTCTTATTCAAAACGGAAGCTCTTACCGATTCTACTATGTTCTGCTTTACTAAGCGCACGAGACGGAAACACGCATGCCGCTTCCGTTCCGTGCAGCGTATCCATTCATTTAGTAATGATCATCCAAAGGTGAGTAAGAATCCCTAGAGTAGGAGCAGAGATTGGGTAAGGAGGATATTGAACTTTGAATTAAAGAAGTTTATTACGTAAGACTTCTCTATGCATCTGTCGCAAGTTTTGCTTTCTGCGAGATGTCCCATATTCTCACGCTGACTTGATTGTACTGTTTTAGGTGTCGTGGCCACGGCTGTGGCGGAGATAATCTCACCGACTTGTAATAAAATTGCGAGTTCCCATTATTATTGGGGCTATATTAAAAAACACCTATATTTCATAAATATACATATGTGAATAAGAAATTATGAAACAGTCACCCTGAGTGAACGTATGTCATACAAGTTTATCAACCCAGGAGACGTCGACATTATTTTCATCTAATATATCTTGGTAAGAATCGCTGGCGCCAAATAACTCTCTTGTTAGTTGGTCCATATTAGGAACTTTGCCATGACTCAAACTAATGTCGAGAATGGTGTTACTTATGTTTTGAAAAACGTCTGCGCACTTCATAGCGAAAATCCATCTTTCGCCGAAATGCCTTAGTATCTCAACACACTGCTGGATCTCGATTTTACTCTCAATAAGGTCAATGCTCCACTGACAAAGGCAGTATAAAATAGTGTTACAAATGGTTAATGTTCTAAAAAGGGTTATCCAATTTAAGGGCAACAGTCGCTTCTTGTACAACGTGTAAGTGTGTTTCCACGCTTGCAGGCAAAATTCGCCCAATGTAGACAATGAGTCAATAGGCGGTTTCGGTATCAATGCAGATGGTCTGTACAGTAAGATTTGCAATTGAGAGTACCTCATTGCCAACCAAATCTCTGAACTATGGAAGGATATTACATTTGTAGAAGAATTGTTTTCTCTTTCCACCTGGTCCATTTGAGAACTTTTCAGTCTCCTTCTTTCTGATTCCCGAGAGTAAATTTCGTCTAACTCCTTACGCAATCCATTTATGATCACCTGCTTTTGTTCTATGGTTAATTTTTGTCGCCCTGCACTTACAGAGTGAACTTGTTTATATATGCGACCACCCATTTTTCTTAACGATATCATCAACTTAGTCATCTCCAAATCGTCCCTTTCATCTACATACAGCGCCCTTGGGAGTGGTACGGTGATGTCTTCGTCGTCTATTCCAGAAATACGTCCCAGTGAAGTGCATACTAGCCTCTCAAAGCAGTAGGCACTCCAGAACACCCTATATCTTGCTTCTGCTTCTAAGGCAGACATACTCTTGAGTTTTTTCGCAGTCAATTCCCTATTTAGACCTAGTCCTATGGTCAATCTCATTATGATACCGCTGATCGTCCATGATGAGGAGCCCTTTGGCTCAAAGAAGGAATAAATACCCAACAATAACAGACATCGTACTGTTTCGATATCTTGTAATATTATAACGCTGCGAAATTTCTTCATGGCCAAAAATGCCAAATGCTCACTGAGACATTCTTCGTCCTGTGAAACCATACCAGCACGTTGTAAAGTTGTGCAACCAATGGCCATTATCATGTATACTTTGAAAACAAAGCTGTCAGGAAAGTTTTTATTGTCACAGAATGTTTCGAAGTCTGTAATCGTGGCTGCGTCATTTAGGAAAGCTATTTTATCAATCATGGGAAATAAACGATGATTGTGTTTAAAGTATGCAGCAATAAACCTGTCCAGTAAAGACCTATCGATTGATTTGAACGAACCATCCTCTCTGACCCATGATGTTGTTCTGCCACCTTTAAAACAACATGAAAGGGTTTCAAACTCAATAGAGGATGCATCAACTGGTACAGAATCGTATTTTCCACTAGGAACAGATTTATTTTCATAAGAGCTAAGATTGTTCTGTGTATTATTGTGGTTAATAGTGTTGCCGTTATCACTGTTGTCAGGATTGCGATTGTTGTTTTGTAGCGGTACAGAATGGGTATTTGCGGGTGTTGAACCGGTAATTAGCGGTGAAGGCGTGTTGTATCCTCCAAATGATGACGGATTATGTTGTACCGGAGCAGGCATCGATCGGGAAGGTATCATGGAATTTTCGTTAGAAGATAAATTCGAGGAAGGATTGGAACTATCATTCAATGACGTAAGCACCGAAATTAGCGATGACACACCTTCACTAGAATTCGGACTTGCTCCAATGACAAGATTTATAGGATCGGTGGGTTTTAGCTGTTTATTCTTATGCGCATCATCGTTTTCATAAGGTGAAAACCCCGGCGTTATAGCGCCATTTGTCGATAATGAACTAGAAGAGGTCATCATACTCTTATCACTCAAAGGGCTCTTTCCTGCTTTCTTATTCCTTTTTACTGGAACATATTCCCCTCGGAGCATGGCATCTGCCAACTCTTTCTTAGTGCGTCTTGGGGCTCTACCTGGATACGAACAATATGCTCCATTTTTATCACAATTCGCACATGTTGGTATTTGTTTACCACACTTCTTCTTTAATTTCCTACAACGTGCACACGAATACAATTCGGTAGCGCGTTGTGGCCTCCCGCCTTGTTGTGCAACATTAGCACCATTCATGTCCTTTTAGACCTTCCTGCTATTTTTCAGCCCTTTGCGTCCGGATAATATACCTGTTATACATACGTAGAGGAAATAACCGAATATTGCCAAGATCTTAAATGTCGGTGTTTTATTCAGGAAGCTTATTTTTTCTTTAATATTTCCGGTCGTCTTTTTTTCCGCGGTGCCGGCACTTGTCGCCCTATCCCATGCGGGTAATTGTGCCACGCAATAGAGGTGACACTTTTATGTCAAGTTAGCAAAGCAAGATATATTATGTGAAAGTAGGCAGATGATCTATTAGAAATTCCAGGAGATCTACTAGAAACCATCTTGGTGTATGAAATATAGTATATTACTAGTCTTCTTTTTGTTTCCTGTTAATATTGAGGTTTTTTTCTCGATCTACTATCTCAATAAGAATTTGCAAGAAACACATCAAAAGATTCGTCAAAGAGGTCCTCCTTTATCGACAGCGTTAAAAACCTTTTTTGTGTGCATACCTACGTAATTTTACGTATTTATTCAGACAAATGATTCAATGGTCCTAGTACGCGACATTTATTTTCCATGGAATGCTTACTGTTAATGGGGTCGAAAGCATCATACACTTTATCGCACGTACCATTTCATGTATACTGCATCATTTATATTTGTATAACCAGTAGTTATGGAAAGCTTCTAACATTATTTCATTCCTTCTTAAGTTAGTATGTCCCAACGCGGAAAACACGCGGCGAAGAAGCCACAGAACGTGAACGCATCCTCGAGAACTTATCCCATTTGAATATATTCCTTCGAGTCTTGCTCTCAGTTAACTACTGCTATTCTTTTTTACATCTGGAAACAAACCGCTATTCAGGGAATGGAGCCAAACGGATAAATCATAGTTCTGCAATTTCTATTAAGCAAGGTAGATCTGTATGGAACTTTGCATGATGACAACGCAAGATTGTGCAGAGTAATAGTTTTGAAAGCGCATGTTGCACGTGCATTTCGATTTGGTGATGTGAATTTGTTTCTGTCTGTTCCCGATTTTTTGATTATTGTTGCAGCAATGTTGGAAAAATGTACAGTATTGGTTCTCCTGTTCTTTTTCCTCTAGAAAGATTGTGGTAAGGTTACAAATATGGATACGCCTGCTGGTAGATGATAGAATGATGACAAGGTACAAGTCAGATTGTTTTATAGCTAATCTTGAAATCCGGAAACTGTAAGGTGCGACAACAACAAGGCCTATGTCACTCTTTGAAACCTTCCTAAAATGAACAAAACTCCATTGGGTGCCAGTTACGTGCAAAAAAAAGTTTCGTTGGGTATAAGCAGTGCTTCAGGGAAAATATTTAAGATGAAAGGATAATAATCTTCTACTTTGAGTTTTGGTGGTATATGTGATCGGTTGGTGTATTGTTTCTATTAAATGAAGATGGATGCTGCATGCTGTTTGGCGCAAAAGTCATTTGGTATTGCGTGTGAGATGGGGGGTTGATACGAGGTGCTGGTAGAATATACATTCCATCCAAGTCTTTGTTGCCTATAGAGGGGGCTATGGTTGCATTATGAGGTTGAGCGGGATTAGAATTAGTGGGTAGTTTTTGTTGTCGGTAATCATGCATTAATATTGAATGCACCGGGGGTACCATATTTGATGGGATAGGAGCGTTGAGATTATTGGACTCAAGGCCTGATCTTGAGTAATATAAATTGATATTTTGGTATGGTCTTGCGTTTATTTCATTAGGCAAGTATACCATTGGAGGTGTTACACTCCGTCCTCCATGTGGCGATGAAATAGGTTGTTGTGGGAGTGTATTGTAAGTGTTACAGAAAATCACAGGTTGTGAAACCGTGCGCTTCAATCCAGGTTCGTAGCTAGGATTGTATATGCCTATTGGTTGTGGTTGATGCTGTACGTATGGGAAAGGTAATTGATTCTGTTGTTCTATTGGTAAGATATATTGCGGCTGTTGTGTATGCATGTTCCCAGAAATATTATGGAGAGTTTTCAAAGGTATTTGAACGTTACTCTCATTATTGAAGGACGCCCTATTTGGAATATTTCCTGGAGAACTAGTATCTTTGTTTGAGTGGTGACTATAGCTCGAAGAAGGTGACAACGAACTACTCATTCTAGAGTTATGAGCTTTCGCTCTGTCTCTTTCATTGTTCCTAGAGGGGTTTGATCTGCCATTTCCCACAGCTACTTTTTGCAAAGCATCTGAGAGTTCTTGTGAGGGACAGAATTTCTGGAAGAAAGGATTTTCTGAAGGTCTCTTCAAACTTCCTTGATCAATGTCCTTTTCCGCATAGTAAGCGATAAGGTGAAATGTCTCCAGTTTATTAGTTTCAGTGGGATCTATGTTGAACTTCAAAGAAAACGTCTTTTTGAGCAGGCCAGTATAAAAATATTCTCTATGTGCCCTCTTGAAAATATTATAGTCAAGGATGTTATGCAATGATGGATCCTGAAAGGAAACAAGTCTATTATACTCTCTATATACGAGAAATTTGCCTGAAATTCTAGAAGGAGACCAAGAAAAACCATCGGTCCATCTTTTGATTCCAGATTTCTCTTCATTAAAAACAAAAATGTTTCCTGAACTGACTAATCCAGCCTTTTCTGCTTCATATGGCCTTCGTTCGATACATTTCAGATCTCCGTTGAGTACACCCTGGAAAATAAGGGCCAAGTCTTCCTCGTCGTCGATATACCCAAAACAAGTGGGGCTGATATTCATTATTCTTGTACTTAATTATGGGTTCTTTTTTTTATCTATTGTTTGACTAATTATCTTAACCTTCGGTTGCCTTATTCCCGCTTTATTTTGTTTATTTTGTTGGGGAAGGTCTTACAAGAATGTATGTATTAAATACAAATCATATAAATAAACAGGAAATTATACATAATCGTTCTCCGACAGTAAATTCGATTTAATTACCCGCCCACTAGGTATAATAAGGAAGGAACAAACAGGCGTTGATTATGAAGATCTATTAGCTGTAATTACTTTTTTTTTTTTTGACGTACCTTCAGTTCCTTTAGGTATGCTTATGTGTAATCATTCTTTTTTTTCCTAGGTCATCTTCTTTCACTCCTCTTTCGTCTCGAAATTTGAATAATATACGACCGAAAAAAAGATAGTCTAGTTAAAAGCTGGCAGAATAATTAAAGTTCCCGAACAAGACTAAAAATTGTTCATAATTTATTCCTTTTTTTCCGCAGAGAAAAGTTAATAGTCATAGTCATATACTAACGTAATTTCAACTTAAAATTAGAGACGATTAGATAATTATTTTTAATTGACTGGGAAGAAAGTCAAACTCAAAGGAACGTCTATCGTTTCAACTCTCTCTGCCCTAGATTCATGCGCTAATAAGATCTTTAAAAGGATGGCCTTTGCAGCATACTGAGGCTCATACTGGCGTGCCTATGCAGATTTCCCAGATTCAAGGAGAAGGTTTTCTTTTTCTTGCACGGTAACTGCGTAGCCACTGGGCGCTACAAGCTTTTGAGAGTAATTTAATGGCGCTGCTTACTAAAAACCTACTTTAAGGTTTACTATTACCAAAACGGAAGAAACGGAAACACAAGTAGCTGTTAACTTTTACGTTTGTGGTACGGTACGATATATACTACGTAAATACTCAGCGTACGGCCGGATCATTGGCATGTGGTAAAAAATATTGCAGAGTTAGAGCGTTCTTCTTATTACAACGATAAGGTATATTTTATACATGAGAAAAACCAAACGCCGAGCGCTAGAGCATGCGTATTTTCTATACAAATTAATCTTTAAATTTAAGTTGAGCATGTGGCGCTGGGAGAAAGTATGGTACTTTTTTTTTATTTAGGGCTTGTGCGTGTTCCGCTAAAAGCACATTTCTTTCTTCTTTGTCTGAATAGCTTGCGTTTCTTAGTTCAATGAGTCTTTCATCCCATTTTACTGGCTTAAAATGGCCAATTCTGTGCGGGATACCATCCAGAAGTGCCTGTAACTCGGCGTAATGCACCAGATCCTTGCCCTTTGGGAAATTATGTGCACCACAGACGCTAGAATCGAATTCTGTCGTGATGGGTAAGTTTTTACAAAATACTTCGACCATAATGGCCGCTTGGAGTTCTGACAATGGGAAGGGGATTACTAATTGTGGAGTCAAGATAAAGGATAACGTGGGGTCCTTTACATAAATCATGTGCTCCCATAAATTGTGCAAGTTAACAGAGGAGCGTTTATCGTCAGTGACACCTTCTCCCAATATGTCTAGCCTAATAGAGGGTTCTATAAATGGGTAGCTATAATAATAGCCTGTAGCGAATATAATGTAGTCTACATCTTGAATTATTCTTCCATCAGATAAAGTGACCGAATGACTTTTCCAATCACAACCATTTATTGTCGGGATGGTATCAGTTGATTTAGCCCCAGGTTGGCTGTTCGCAGGCTCCTTTATACTATTATATACTTTCTTTGCAACAGTAGTCAGTTGGTTGGCAATATCCTGGCCAGAACTGCCGTTGCCCGCCACAATAACCACTTTGTCGCGGGCAAATTCACAGTTTTTGAAGTCCTTAGAATGAATTGCACCCCTATTGTCAAACCATTGTTCGAGGCCTGTGATATCGGACGGGAATTTGGGGACACTGTAATGGCCAGAGGCAACAATAACGAAATCAAAATCTGATTTTGTGGTTCCTAGTTCGTTTTTAGATGTCACTTTCCAATGAGAGTTTTTCTTCTCCAAATAGGAAACCTCAGTGTTGAAGTGGATGGTGATAGCATCTTGGTTGACAATGAACTCATCGTAGTAATTTTTCAAATATTCCCAAATGTCTTTTCTGGAGGGATAGAGAGGTACGCTTGCCTTGAAGGGGAACCCGCTAAACTGCATTAGCTCTTTGGATATATTGGTTTCCAAATGGTCATACATAACCCTCCCATCTTGTCCTTGTTTTGGATAATGCCAAACACCCCCAATATCGTAATCTTTTACAAATATTTCTATTTCAAAATTAGCGGAACTTTGTGAGAAGACCCTTGCAGCTGCTAACCCCCCTGGTCCCCCACCTATGATTGCTAATCTTTTTTTGTCATTCACTGTCATACTTAGTTTTTTCTTGTTTCGTTCGTTCTTGCTAAAAATTTTCTGAGAAAACTATGTTCCAATCTCAGAAGAAATTGTCGTTTGTTTAAATACATTATTGTACAATGATTGTGTTTTTAACGTCCCACTTATCCTCGAAATAATGCTAAAGGTTATTTTGAATAATGGCTTTTTTTCACGAAAGCGTGTCTGGCGCTTTCAGTGTAAAGGTAATATCATGTGATTGAGAACGTAAATGACAAATCAATAGGCTTTAAAGTATAGTTAGGCGAGACCAAGCTTCTCTTAAACAGATGAGTTGGTACTTGACGTGTCGAAATAAAATAAGGTGCGACTTTGAGTCGCATTCCAGAACTTTAACGTCTGGCTAGATTCACAGCCAGTACGACCAAGAGTATTGTAACAGTTGACCATCTTGAAGTACAACAATGGCAGGTTTCCACTCTCAGTTTGATATCGCCTTTGTTCGAGATCAGCTCAAGTAATTAGCGGTTGTTCATTAGAGAACCAAACTGATTTACTATCAGAGTCTTCGTAACGTGCACTTGAGATATGTAATATGCGGCAGGAACCTTTTTGATTATCCTGGTTACTGAGGCTGCAACCAAAAGGTAACAATACAGATAGGCCTGTGACGGAGACAAGTAATGTATGAGTAAGTAATGTATATTGTACATGTAATGTTTATGTAGTGTAAAAATATACTGACTTGGGACAACTAATAGGCAGGAGTAAAAGGGGAAAATAGAATAATAGAAAATATATCAGAGGTATCGTATTGAATTCTGCGATATTTGCTGCCATTTCAATGGCAGGCAAGCGAGTTGTCATCTATTTCAGGGCTATAGGATGCATTCCAGCTGTAATTACCCCATATTGCTCCACATAGGACAGCTAGCATCAACCACCCATTATAAGTCATGAACACAAGCATCAGCATAAACGAGAATCCTACTTGTAAACCGTACAGGATACTATTAGAGACTTTGTCTTTCTGATTAATCTTCGTTAGGGATCGATTTGGCAATAAAACTCTCTGTGATAGTTGTCTCTTATTGATACAATACTTTAAATACTCGTAAAGGTACGCCAGCCCAAAAATTGCTAAACAGCTTAAAATTAGTCCAGGTAGTGTCTTGATATGCCACCATTCAAAGACAATGCATGTATTTTTGTATGACCACGAGAATAGCATGTTCATCGAACACATATCATCCTCATCTCCCATATGCATGCCACTATGGTCGTGACCTGCGCTTACTTCCATTCTATGAGTTGAGCTTTCCATTTGTTTTTCGAATCCCCTATGGTCGAAGATGCCAAAATCTTGACTGCACACTCTTAAATACTTGTATTCCAAATCTTTCTATCTTATATATGTAGGTTTTCCAACAAGGTATAATTTCTTAAAAAGCCACGCGTGTGCACCTTTTTTCCTCTTCCAGTACAATATCATCGAAAAACAATATATCACCCCCACCCTTGGAAAATTGAAGAGGGATAATAACTTATAAAACTGTATCAATTTTTAAACCTAAATAGATTCATAAACTATTCGTTAATATAAAGTGTTCTAAACTATGATGAAAAATAAGTAGAAAAGACTAATAATTCTTAGTTAAAAGCACTTTACAACTTGTCACCGTGGTGGAAGTTTTCACCGGCGTAGACAGCCTTGTCACCCAATTCTTCTTCGATTCTCAACAATTGGTTCAACTTAGCCAATCTTTCGGATCTAGCTGGAGCACCGGTCTTGATTTGACCAGTTCTCAAACCAACAACCAAGTCAGCGATGAAAGTGTCTTCAGTTTCACCAGATCTGTGGGAAACCATGACACCCCAGTTAGCAGCGAAAGAGTCTTGAGCAGCCTTGATGGATTCAGACAAGGTACCGATTTGGTTAACCTTCAACAACAAAGCGTCAGCAGCCTTCTTTTCGATAGCGGTAGCAATTCTGGCTGGGTTGGTGACAGTCAAGTCATCAGCGACAATTTGGATACCAGCGGTCTTGAAGAAGTGAGACCAAGCTTCCCAGTCATCTTCAGCAAATGGATCTTCGATGGAGACAATTGGGTATCTCTTCATCAAGGAGTGGTACATGTCAGCTAATTCGACACCAGTCAACCACTTGGATTTGTCAGATTCTGGGTTCTTGAAGTCCAAGTCGTACTTACCGTCTCTGAAGAATTCAGAGGAAGCACAGTCCAAACCGATCTTGACCTTACCGTCATGACCAGCAGCCTTGATAGCGTCAACAATCAAGTCCAAAGCTTCTTCAGCAGTTTGAATGTTTGGAGCAACACCACCTTCGTCACCGACGTTACCGGCAGAAGCACCGTATCTCTTCTTGGTCAAAGACTTCAAGTTGTGGTAAACTTCGGAACCAATTCTCATGGCTTCAGCGAAGGTCTTAGCACCAGTTGGAGCAATCATGAATTCTTGCAAAGCCAAAGCACCACCAGCGTGGGAACCACCGTTCAAAACGTTCAAGAATGGAACTGGCAAAACGAATGGAGAAGTCTTGGAGTCAGACAAGTCAGCCAAATGTTGGTACAATGGGACGTTCTTTTCAGCAGCAGCGGCTCTAGCAGCGGCCATGGAGACACCCAAGATAGCGTTAGCACCCAACTTGGACTTGTTGGCGGTACCGTCCAAAGACAACAAGAAGTCATCGACGGCCTTTTGGTTCTTAACATCCAAGTTAGCCTTGACGAAAGCAGAAGCAATGACGTTGTTGACGTTGTTAACAGCGTTCATAACACCCTTACCCATCCACTTGGATTTGTCTTCATCTCTCATTTCCAAAGCTTCGTGGACACCGGTGGAGGCACCAGATGGAACAATGGATCTGAAAACACCCTTTTCAGTGGTTAATTCGACTTCGACGGTTGGGTTACCACGGGAGTCGTAGACGGATCTAGCGTAAACTTTAGAGACAGCCATTATTATCGTATATTATAGTATTAGTTGCTTGGTGTTATATGAAATACTACGAAACGAACAAGAAAAAGAGATAAGTTTAGAGAAGAGAAGATCCAAATATGAATTTAATACAATTGCGTTTGCTATAAATACGTTTTTAACAATAAACTCTGGTAGGAAGATATTGCTTTTTTTTTATATATGCTTGGTGCCACTTGTCACATACAATTCCACCACCTTCGACAAAAATCCGAATGATAATAAGATCAAAGCCAGAAAGCAATGGAGAAAAAAATTGCTGAACCACGATGAACCAAATGATCAATACAGCCGAAGAAACTACCCTAGCAGTGTGTATGCTGACCTGTTACCATTTCATAAACTCTGCATATGAGAGAGTCTATAAAAGTGGTCTTCAAAAAAAAAGGCGTGCGGTGTGTAGATGTACCAATTAGTGGATGCTAGTTTTTAAACGGGATTCCACTTTCCGCAAGTGGTCGTACGTCTCTGGTGGTATAACGCCGCGCTTCATTTTCGGGAAGAAGCTGGTGCTGAATGAGAGGGCGTTATAGAGAAAAGGACCCTCTCAATACCCGCAACATCGACGCTTGAACTATCATAAAAATCGAATTTCTCAGTACTTAACTCTTGAGTGAACTCTACGAGATACTTGGCATATATTTTGGACGCATTGCTGATGTATTCGATTAGCTTCTGAATAAGTTCCAAGGCAGCATCTTCCTGGTAGGCAGTATCTTCATGGGCAGTGTGGCTTGTACGAAGGTCATCGTTTAATAAATTTGACATCCCGCTTCTATGGTTCTCATATAGTACGGGATCCAACTGGCATAATTTTGCTTTCATAGACTTAATGAACTTGCAAAACTTGTACACAATGTCAAATATTTGTAACTGCAGCGGAATCAGGTCGGACAAGCAACGATTGGTCATTATATTTGTTAATCCACCCTCTAACTCATTCTGGATATCAACAGCGAGAGTAGGATTCTTATAGCACTTTTCCAATGAGTGGACCTCTTTATCAATTACGTTTTGGTTGAAGTATTCCATGATGGCCTTAATGAAATGGTTCATTTTACCATGCAGTACTCTGGTAGCTCTTATAATACCCCTCTTCACCGTAATTGAATAGCCTCTGTATTTCCAACTGGAACTTTTATTCAAATCCATCCAGGTGTCATCTAACAGTCTTGAGTGATACTGTAAAACAAGTTGATAGCGTGAAATAATTTGGTATTTTATCAGGCATGTCCTACTAATAATAATATTTAATGGATAAGGCATGTTGATATTAAATTTCAAATGATAAATGGCGTTTCGAGGTGTGTATAGTTCAGGGTTGGTCATATGATTGGTGCCCGTTCTTCCTTTACTTAGTTCGTCAAAAAGAATGGCGTTCATATTTTTGAAATTGTTCGCCTCCATCAATGGGTCACTGTCATCGTTCATTGGGTGGTTTTCAGGCACTTCTGGATAAATTTGGAGATAATGTGACAGAACCTGTGGGAGTGCTTCTGTATCGAACTGTGCAGTCAGGAGCTGTCTCATCAAATTGTTCGAATGTTTTGATTGCCTCTCCAATTCAAAATTTTGCAGCAACTTGTCATGATTTGCATTAGTATTACTCTTGTAATGCTTGGTCAGCTCACTCATATTTTTGGTTATAAATTTTAAAACATTGTGGCCAAAGTGATAACCAAGAAAAACCTCTTGCAACTGTTTTAACACATTAGTCAAATCGTAACCTTGAAAAAAGAGTTCAAGAAAAATTTTATTGGCTCTTTTGTAGCACTTTTCCACATAAAGTTCAAAATTAGTACCCTCCATCAACTCGGCAAAGTCACGAATTTCTTGAATGGGTATATCACTGCTACTAGAAGGTATGGTAGATACTTGTAAGCTAGATCGTACTACTTTGAGTAAAATTCCAGTTCTTAAGATTTTGAACAACAGATATTTATCCTCTTCAGAGTCACAATCCCGTAGTAATACATCTTTTCTAATAAAATACTGTGTATCCCACGCCCTATCTCTTGCATCAAAGATACTATCTGTTTTACCTTCCAAATCATCATAAGTCATAAATTCTTGATAAGGGTCGTTCAAGAGACCTTGTGTTAACCATTCATACAACATTGTACAATAGTCCTGGCTTATGTTATTTAATAGTTTTTTCAGAAATATAACACTTGACCTATCACCTAAATTTTCAAGTATTTTCTGTTGAAAGATTTTCAATATTGCACCACCTTTTGGTACTGGATACACGGTTGTGTCGAATGCTACCATTAACCTTAAGTGTAAACTGCTCTCGTTTCTCATATTGTCCATGAAATTATTGAAATTGTCTTGTGAAGACTGGTTTATTTTTCTTTCCTCTATTTCTTTACAAATTTCTTCATAAATGTTGTAAAGCAAATCCATTTGCTTGTTTATTTCGGTTTCATTAATAATCTGTTCTAGTTCTCTGATGGAAAAATTAGGTACTTTATTGAAGTCCCTTTCAAGCCTTTCAACCAGTGTTTTCAAATATACATCCTCCAGAAATCTTCTAATTTCATATCCAAATCTTTGCAAAACCATTCCATATGTTGCATCAGACCATTTTTCGTACGCTTTCGTTAATACCATGTATTGCTTACCATATCTAACAATCCTTCTACTAAATGTTTTGAATGATGGATCCATTTTCCTGGCAATCTTAAACTCTATCGGCGTCTCTGGGTCACTAGGTTCATAGTCGTTAAAATATCTGATGTACGTTCCCTCAAGCCCAATCAGTACATTTAAAAGATCTTTTACGACTAACGCCTCTTGTATACGCCTTTGGTCAGGAGCTGATATTTTTTCGAGTGAAAAAGACTTCAGCTTGGGGTTGGTACTCCATAGTGGTTGGTGGTTGACTAGCTTTCCGAGTAAGGGAATATTGTTGGTATATCTTAGTAGTTCTACCCTATCATCTACTTCTTTGGTTTCCATCTTTTACGCGGGATATGTGCGAAGGAATCTTGAAACGGTTTTATAGTGCGTTAAATGAGATACGTAAGTAATTTCTTCGCTACTGAAATAGTAAGTTATGTTAGGAAAACTCGTAGTCAGTACTTACTTTCGATGACTTTTCAATTTAGTTCTTTTTGTTTACATTTTCATTCCTGAATTTTGGCGTTTTTTGTTCTTCCGCGACTATCTAGAGAAGGGTAATATCACTATGCTCTAAATGGGCCAAAATATGGTGATCAATTAAAAGGAATGTTTCCATATGTTAAGCTGATGCATTAATATTTATATCGTGGGGGACTAGTTCATGTTGGTTTACATATTAGTTTACATATTGCTGTAATGAAAAGTTCTCATCATTTTCTGATATATGGGTAACGAGAATAATAATCATCATTTAAACGTTTGTATGTAACGGAATGATAAAAGAAATACATTTTGTTCTTCATAGAATAAAATGTTACCTGGGAAGTGACAGAATTTCCTGGCGTCTTACGTAATGTTTTGACCAAAGTTGAGATTTTTTTATTTTATGTATATTTTATGTTTTGTAACCAAACCAATGGCGATTTCCCTTTTTTCATAATTAATATGGCAATGATCCAAGGAGAAAAAAGTCACTTTCATGACTCCTCCAGATATAAACATTTCAGTTAATAAATAGTAGATCAATTTCATAAAGTAGCCCTAAAATATATACTAATTATATTGCATGCAAAACATCAAACGATCTCATCGAATTTATCATCTTCCCATTCAAAAACATCATCACCTAGTAGTTCAACCTCTTGCTTTATAATTGATAACCCGCTAATTTCCTCGAGGTAAAGTGGGTTCTCCAGTGCTTTTTTTACGAATTGCCAACCTGAGTCCGTAAATGCCTCAATAACTTTGGGACTGCATGCTGGGCAATGCTCGTACGCTGGAGTTTCCAATTTCAAGGTAGAAAAATTATACAAAAAGCCACGTATTTGATGAGGTACTTCTCCTAAAACAGTTGTTTCTGAGCCTGAGTTTTTACACTGTAGTAAGGAAGTCATCAATTCGACGGCCAAAGAAGAGGCCATCATAGCAACCCCTGGCCTGGTTACTGTGCACATTTGGTCCAAAGTCCTATCAGTCAAGCTGTCAGTTGGTGCCACCACATCGTGACAGAAGTAACAACCTAACCTTTTTGAAGGGTCCTCATCTCTATTTCCATGCCGCATAACTAAATAGCTATCGAAACCTAGAGCGGCATTGATAACTATTTTTTTTTCCATGTTACTCAATAATGACGGTAGCCATCTGCTTTCTCGAGAGTCCACTAATAAGAAAACAACGTCGTGCTCTCTTATTAACGTTCTTAACCTATCAAAATCTTCATGTTGGGCTTCTTCGTCAACTAGTTTATGACCAATCATAGGAATACTTAATTCTACACCCGTAGCATTTACTAAGGGGAATATTCTTTTCAAACTTGCAGCCGCAATATCTGCCTTTGATTTGCCACAATCATCGAAATTATATAATGCTTGCCTTACTGGATTTGAATATGAAACCGTACCGTTGTCCACAAATGTTATTTTTCTTACACCCCATGCCATTAATGCACGTGAAACATAGCAACCCAGTGTGCCAGCACCTAGTAGTAATACTTTTGTATTCTTGATGACATCCAAGTTTAGGTCAGGAACAATTCTCCATTTCATCAGCTTTAAATTCAAATCCACTGATTGATCTGCAATCTTCAAAGGATCCAGCAAAGAGCTCAAATCAACAACTCGTGGTGCCAGTTTTCCCTGCATATTCTTTTCCCACCCAGAAACCTTCATATCTGGGTTACCTGATGATAACTGTGGGTTACCGGGGACAAATGTGACATTTAATGCAAAACTCCCTCCGTTCTGCCTAATAATTAGTAATCTGAGACCTATCAAGCTAGGAACATCATGTTGTAGTACACTGAGGAAGTTTTTCGTTATAGCTGAGGGGACGTTTTCTACTGTACTTGTGTCTCTCACCGCTAGAACTTTAGTTTTTTCAATAATATCCTTATCATAATTTACTATGTTATTATCTTCATCCAATATACAGACCCATTTTGAATAATTGATATCAAACCATTTTTGATACCTTGCGCAAAGCTCTGCTGAATTTGGCTCTAGCCGCACATGTACTACAGTCGAAGAGGGCCTTCGAAAACAAGGAACACCTAACCAGTAATAGTACCTGTACCTTTTTAAGTCAGCAAAACTGATAATCACAAAGAAAACACATTTATTGATATCTTTCAAACCTTCTTCCCAGCACTCCAAAGCTCTTTGATACAAAAATTGTTGTTTGTCCAAGTTTTTAAACTCGTCTAATACATTGAAGTTGAAAATCTTGCCTTGTATGGGCACTTCATTACCAGACCTATTACTGTGTTCCTGAAAACTTCTGTTGGTTAAGAATAGTGGAACCTGATTTGCAGATTTGGGAATATTTTGAAGATCTAGATCTACAACAAGCGGTTGGCACGTCGAATCTAACTTCAGAACATCGAGCTTCAATCTCGACAGCTCGTGGAAGAAAGATGTATCCAGAAACGATTTGAAAGCTGGCGTATAATTTAACACCTTTTCAGAGGACATTTGATTGTTGATTAACTTCTTTTTGTTGGATTGCGATACACGTTCCTTATCTTAATACCATTGGAAGGCGATGGTGGTTCCCTTAATTTTTTTGTTTTGCAAAGGAACTGAACGGGAAAAGATGCCCAAACGAGATCCCATTGATAAAGAAAGCAATAAATCTGAATCTTGAATCAACGTTCTAAAAATCGATATTTCTTGCTTGCTTATTTGATATCCAATAAACGGGTGCTTGTTGTTCCATAAAATACATTTTACACCCCCTATATACGTATATAGATAAACTGAAATGCTAGTGTTTGTTAAGTATATATATTACTCTTTCCTCTCTTTCATGTTTCTTACTGCTGAGATTCCACAGGTGCATTATCGGCTCCATCGTCTAAAGTCATTTCATCCAATTCGTCCAATAGCTCATCAATATTGATTTGTGGAGCATCCTCGTCCTCGTCTTCATCCATTTCATGCTCTTCAGGAGGTACGTCTGCAACGCGGTTCTTGTATAGGTTAACACTTTGTCTCAATTCAGCATCTTCTTCCAGTTCTTGTAAGAATAGCTCATAATCCTTCTCGGCACGCTCCATTTCTTGCTTTTGAGCTCTTGAACTGTAATCCAAGGATGCATCAATATCCTTGTGTTCCTTAGCCATTCTCTTCAACTTCCAGTGTCTACTCTTCTTACTCTTTCTTTGGTACAGCTTCTTCACAAGAACTACATCCGGCACGTAATCAATATTTAATCCGTCAAATAGATCTGAGTTGTAATTGGAGTTTGCAATGAAATAGCCCATAACACTGTCACCAGCGTGGCATATACCACCGAGGTGAGACTTGGTATAGTAGACTTGGTCATTGACACCCAAATCTGAAGTTCTAGCAACAGTTATATCAGCTAAGACACGATTACCTCTACTTATACCCGTAGAATCCACGTCCAAAACAATGAATTCCACTAATTGGGTGACATCTGCCAAGGCATTAAATGGTGATCTCCAGTACACTGATGGCGATAAATCCGCAGTTTGTAAAGTAGTTGGATCCATGAATTGGACAGTGTTAGAAATCTTAGAACATAAAACGAATTGAGAAATGTTACCCATAGATTTAGCTAGCTTTTTTGGCAAAACTACCAAGTCGTCTTTACAGATTGGGACAATCTCGACAGAATATGAAAATTTATAAGTAGACGCACCAGTATGTGTATCTTGAGAGATAAGTTCTTCAGATTTTTTATGCTTAATTGGAACCACAGCATTCAAAAAATCAATCATTTTAACCGCATGGTTCTTTTGAGCATAAAAGAAATCCAACCCGTCCCTAGCTTCACTAATGGAAATGGTATCCACATGTGCATTATGCTTTAAAATCAGTTGTTCCAAAAACAAAAATGTTCTCTTATGAGGCACTTTTTGCCTAATCTGAACAGTAGCCCTCCATGTATTTGTGGTGTAGGATCTGGCACAGTCTGGACATTGCATTGCAATAACAATGTATTCTACTTCGAAAGTTTGCTGAATAATAGTGTTCGTCATAGCTTCCCCTTGCACAGTGAGTTTGATTCTAATACGTCTAGAATGAGGTTCTGTCCAAATAAATGAAGCGTCTATCAATCTGACTTTAGTTAAACCTTTCAAACGACGCAAACAAATAGCTAGCAATTCCCTTGATTCTAATTCTGCTCTGATCCATTGACCAGGAGGTTGCAAAAATCTTTCACAGTTTCTACAAAAAGAAATATTGGCTTCTCTTGGAATGCCTTGAGTAATGTCTACTGTCAGTTTGATACAGTCGTAACACATAACCAATCCAGTAGACCCATCAATTGGGGTACCACAGTTACAACATAGAAGAGTAGCAGCATTTTGGTGCTGGTGTGGATCCATAGGTGCAAATTCCATTCTTTCCTTACTAATTTCCTTATGCTTTCTTTATACACCAAAAGTTAGAACTGTATACCACGTGCCACTACTATAATCCAGATAAGAATAATACAAGGCCTTTTAAATAAATATTGTAATTGTCACTACCTTCTACATTTTTTCATTCCAATGCGATGAGCTTCAAAAAATTTTCCAACTACAATGAGAAAAAGAAAAAAATATAACATTACCCGTCGAAGAATATTACGTAATTGGAATTAAAGCTACCAATATTATACTTTTATGATTCGGAATAGAGTCCCAAGTCATGAGTTTACATCTGTAGGTTGTCTTGCAAGCAGCATGCAGTGTATTTATGTATGATATGTATGTTTTAAAGAGTATTTAGTTTTCAAGAGCGCATGCTTTTGCCGTCAGTTTGTTTCTGCTTTTGCAATCTTCTTCTCTCACCGAAATTTTCCTTTTGCATTGCCATCAACGATTCCCTCTTTGCCTTAGTTACCTTAGTCAAGGCTTTTCTTATGACAGCAGTGTCGTGAACCTTGTTCGTCTCTGTCATCTTCTTGTTGATACGGTCTTCGATGGCCTGTATTCTAGAAACGTCTCGTTGCGTGACAAAAGATATTGCATCACCATTTCTACCAGCACGAGCAGTACGACCTGCTCTGTGGATGAATACATCTGGGTCCGAAGGAATATCGTAATTTACTACAAGCTCAACAGTTGGGATATCTAAACCTCTAGATGCCACATCTGTAGCAATTAGGACTCTTGCAGCATTAGCACGAAATCTATGTAACGAATTTGTTCTTTCCTGTTGGGGCATTTGAGAGTGCAAAGATGCTACCCTTACTTCCAGCTGTTTCAAAGTTCTTCTTAGGATCTCTGCCGTCATCGTTCTATTTACAAATATAATGGCAGTTTTGTTCTCGTATTCTTCACATGTTAATAATTGGTACAAGTATGCCTCTTTTACATGTTCTGGAACCAGGATATACTCAGTTTTTAAGGTGGATGGAATGGCCACATTATCCACACTTTCCACTTGGTATGCGAACAGTGGGGGTTTAGCTTCTTGCGCCGGGGCATCCTGTAACGATCTTACCTGGTCCGTTATTGTAGCAGTGAATAGTAAAGTCTGTCTCTTATCCTTTGGAGGAAGGGCACCTATACACGTGGCCAAATGACCGGCAAAAGTGCTCGTCAACAAAATATCAGCTTCATCTAGAACTAAGTACTTAGTTCTCATCAGCCCTCCGACGGTATCATCCCCACTACTCATGATATGATGAGCCAAACGCCCAGGTGTGGCAATAATGAAGTGCGGCTTTCTTTGCAAATCCAATGCCTGCTGAACAATACTTTCACCACCAACTACAACGGATACTCGAATGTTCATGCTGCTACCAAGTGCAGTAAATTGTTCCGCTATTTGCATGGCTAACTCTCTGGTGGGAGTCAAGACCACCCCAAACATCCCGCATGGGTCTTCAGACCATTTCGTCAGCATGGGTCCAGCAAATGCGATGGTCTTACCAGAACCAGTCTTGGCGCCACCGATACAATCCCTTCCTTCCAAGATTTTAGGAATACATGCCCTTTGGATAGCGGTTGGTTGTGTGATTTTCATGGCCTTCAAGGATTCCGTAAGCCATTTTGAGAGGCCTAAAGATTTGAAGTCTGTAATCCTCGAAAGTTCTGACATGTTATTGAAAGCCTGGTACGTATTTGTTGTAATATAGCTGCTGAAGCCTCTCTCTAAAACTATTTACATAAAGAACTGAGATAACTGCTAGTTTATATTTACTATTTACAATTCGCGATGAGGTGGGAGGAAAATTTTTTTCCTTTTAAAGCTTTTCATCATAGAAAAACTAAACGCTCTATAATTATGCTGGATGAGGTAAAAGAAAAAAAGAGAGCATTAAAAATGACCAGTACGCAACTACCTATCAGTTTTGGACTGACGAGCACACTGGAACATCTTCTGTTTCAAAACATCTATGTTTTCCCCTTTGAGGGCGCTTATCGGAACACAGTCCCAGCCTTGAATTTTGGAGAATTGTTCCACCTCTAGGTACTTTGCAATGGAATCGGGGTTTTCGAAATCGACATCGGCTTTATTACACACGATTAGTATATTTTTAGTCTTGACCTTCTCTAAACTACCAACTTCTTCTATCAGTAAATGCAATTCATTTAAAGGGTTCGCATTAGCAAGATTTACAACAAAGACCCAACCCTTGGAACGTTCTATGTGCCTCAAAAACTCAAGTCCCATTCCTTTATCTAGTGATGCACCCTCGATTATTCCCGGAATATCGGCCACGGTGAAGACGTTCTGCCCAAATCCCAACGAAACTGTGCCTATAGTAGGGTTCAGTGTAGTAAATTGCCAATGTCCAATTTTCGGCCTTGCATTTGAGATTCTGTTCAGTATAGTTGATTTGCCTGCATTGGGTAAACCAATCAATCCCAGATCGGCAATGCTTTTCAATTCGAATAAGAAATACTGTTCTAAGCCATTTCTACCGGGTTTGGAAAATCTCGGATTTCTAATCAGGTTCGTTAAAAAGTGCATATTACCAAGTCCACCTTGGCCACCTTTCAGCAAACATATCGGTTTAGCTGTTGGTTGTTCTAAGTCAAGGCCGGTCAAGGGAAAATGATCGTTAAAAAGTTCAGATTGTTGTAACGAATGATCGTACGCCTCCATTTTCTTATGCAAGTTCTTGAACCAATCCTTATTTTCATGATATTCTTGGGACTTGTCTTTGAAAAGCCAGCATTCTGCTACTTTTCGTCTGTATAGTTGTATTTTTTTCTGATGTGCATTAGAAGAAACGCTTAAACTGATGGGTGTAGAAGAAAGTACAGACCTTAATGTAGTATTTTTGTCTTTGCACATCTCTCTTTCTACAAGTTCTCTAACATTTTGAGGTGGTAAGCACCACTTTACAACGGTCCCTACAGGAACCTGTATTAAGACATCCTTACCTCTCATGCCATCCAACTGTCTGGCAGCACCTGACTCTCCATCTTCGGCGATATATGTAGTCTTCATCTTCGCCAAGGACCCCAATCCGACAACAGCTTGAACGTAAACGCTACCACCAGCTCCACCATCTCCACCATCTGGAGGGCCAATAGATCTTCCTGCATCTCTGAAGAATGAGACAGCTCCGCTTCCACCAGCACCACTTCTGCATTTCACTATACGAACATCTACGAAATTGCCCTGATTATGCTTATGCTTATTATACCGTTGAAGGTAGTTTATAGACGTAACTTCGCTAAGTGGAACCTTAATAAAATTCTTGCGGCTGCTATTACCATCAGGACTCTGCTTTTCTTGACTTGATGGAATTATAGGTCGCAGAGTTTCCAACCATACTTCATTGTCAGCCGCTCTAGGTGCATTATCAGGAACTTTCGTCGAATATACTCTTAAGGAGAGCCTTTTAATCCAGAGCTCTCTTTTTAAAGCACTAGACCAAACTACTCGCATGTTTGAGTGCTTCAATTGAGGATTGGATACTTGGTAACATCCCTTTCATCTTTATGTATTTATTTTACAAAAATGCTCAATATAACGACATGCTTTTTCATGTGTGATCCCGCGAGAAATGAAAATGGGGAACAAATAATTACTGAAAGTATTCAAAGAATGAATGATACATCCCTTTTCCTTTTATCATTCTCCATTAAACAAATACTTAAGGTTCTATGTAGCTTGTAAAGCTTGCCTTGATGAAACATGCTCACTCTACAACTATATCGCCCTCTGCATCTACAAGACTGCTTCCAGATGGTGAATTTATTTCGGACTTTAATGAATCTATCTTCTGGATCATTTTCTTCATGGAATGTGCATCATCTCCGAACATAAGCATTTCTATATCATCCCACTCCTTCCTCCAATGATTCAGTTCCTTAGTCAGGATAGAGAGCCTTTCCTTTAAAGAATATTTATTCTCTAAACCAAATTTAGCACGTGCCATCTTGATTTGATCTAGGTAGTTCTTGATCTGGGCATCCACACCACGTATATCGGTGTCAGAAGCACAGTATTGTTCAAGTATACCTTGTAGTTTCTCAGATGGAACCCATTTATCCACATCATACACCGTCACTGATGGATCAGGCACTTCCACTTGTTTGGCTAAATCAACAGAAAGCCTTTTCAGCAAGTTGATGTACCTTAAGGTATCCTTATTCAATTGTTCGAAGGTAGAGTAGTACTCGCTAACGCTCTTACGGTTCTGTACCCCTGCTGTAATGTCCCTTCCGGTTTCTGCATTTTCGAAAAGCTGTGCTTCTCTCGTTTGATATTTATTGTATCGCAGACGAATGGAATTCTTGATCAGCTCTCTATGTAAATCAGGTAGCTTCTTGAGCGATTCAGTAAGCAGATCATCTGATGATTTAGGGTTTGCCAATGCCAACAATATATCTAAAATATTCAATAAGTTGGTTTGGCTTTCCTGCAAACTTTGTTCTTCCTCACAAAGAGATTCAAAATACGTACGGCCTTCTTCTCTTGTCATATTCTTAATTAAATATTATCAATACTAATGAACTGGTAAATCAATACGTCTTGTCTCTTTGTATTGTATGCTGCACTTCTTAAGCTCCTCTGCTCTTTATATCGACTTTCCAGTATTTTTCAATATGCCGCACATAGTAAGCACTTCGGGTAAACAAAAGCTTCATGCTAGCTGATCAGAATCCTGCTGAAACAGTATTAGATTAAGAAAGAGTAGGAAATACTAAGAAGTTGAAGGGTGGAAAATCAGCAGATTTGATAACCGGTATCGAATTGTAAAAATTTCAAAACTATGAGTGACGAAAATCAGGATAAAATAATACAAGATATACGTATTCAACTACGAAAGGCTGCCACAGAATTATCACGATGGAAGTTATATGGCTCCTCGAAGTGGGCAGCTGAAGCACTCGCGGGCCTTGCTGAGACTGTTGATACTGAACAAGCACAGTCTTTGGCTGATGAATCCCCATTAAGGAATAAGCAAGGTGTACCGAAGCAAATATTTGAAATACCACAAAATGGGTTTGGACTAACAGAGTCTGAGTATGACCTATACCTCCTTGGTTCTACATTGTTTGATGCTAAAGAGTTTGACCGATGTGTTTTTTTCCTGAAAGATGTTACTAATCCGTATCTTAAGTTTTTGAAATTATACAGTAAATTTCTGTCATGGGATAAGAAAAGCCAGGAAAGTATGGAGAATATCTTGACTACAGGGAAGTTTACTGACGGAACATACAGAGCTGGTAAAGATGGAGATGGTAATGGGAATGAGGATGTGAGCCAAAGTGGACAAGAACGCACCAATTTGAGAATGGTTAGCAATGAACATGAGTCGCACTCGAACATATCATCTATTTTGAAGGAAATTAATATGTTCCTAGAGTTATATGAAGTCAAAATAGATGATGCTGAAGCCGATTTAGGGCTCGCTCTATTATATTATTTGCGAGGAATCATCTTAAAACAGGAAAAAAACATATCTAAAGCAATGTCATCATTACTAAAATCCCTTAGTTGCTATTCTTTTAATTGGTCGTGCTGGTTAGAATTGATGGACTGTTTACAGAAGGTCGACGACGCATTGCTTTTAAATAACTATCTATATCAAAATTTCCAATTCAAATTTTCTGATAATCTTGGTAGTCAGCGAACGATAGAATTTAATATAATGATCAAGTTTTTCAAACTGAAAGTATTTGAGGAACTAAATGGCCAGTTAGAAGATTACTACGAAGATTTAGAGTTTTTACTTCAAGTCTTCCCCAATTTCACTTTTCTGAAGGCCTATAATGCCACTATTAGTTACAATAATCTGGATTATGTTACTGCAGAAAGCCGATTCGATGATATTGTTAAGCAAGATCCTTACCGTCTCAACGATATGGAAACGTACTCCAATATTCTATATGTCATGCAGAAGAATTCAAAATTAGCCTATCTGGCGCAGTTCGTTTCTCAAATAGATAGGTTTAGGCCAGAAACATGCTGTATCATAGCCAACTATTACAGTGCCCGGCAGGAACACGAAAAATCTATCATGTACTTCCGTCGAGCACTAACATTAGACAAGAAAACCACAAACGCATGGACATTAATGGGTCACGAATTTGTGGAATTAAGTAATTCCCATGCTGCGATCGAATGCTATCGTCGCGCAGTTGATATATGTCCTAGGGATTTCAAAGCATGGTTTGGGTTAGGTCAAGCTTATGCCCTTCTAGACATGCACCTATATTCTCTTTACTATTTCCAGAAAGCATGCACTTTAAAACCTTGGGATCGTCGGATTTGGCAAGTATTGGGAGAATGTTATAGTAAAACCGGGAATAAGCTAGAAGCTATAAAATGCTACAAGAGATCTATAAAGGCTTCACAAACAGTCGATCAAAATACTTCAATATACTATCGGTTGGCACAGCTATATGAAGAACTTGAAGACTTGGAAGAGTGTAAAAAATTTATGGCGAAATGTGTGGATGTGGAGGAACTTCTAGAAGGTATAGTAACAGATGAAACCGTCAAGGCAAGGCTTTGGCTTGCTGTGTTTGAGATTAAAGCCGGAAACTACCAATTGGCTTACGACTACGCCATGGGGGTATCTAATGGAACGTCTCAAGAGATTGAAGAAGCCCGTATGCTTGCTCGAGAGTGCAGAAGGCATATGTAGTGACTAAATATATAGCTCTATGTCCTAATATCTCGCCATTCATTATTGCGCATACGTACTAAATGATACGAAATTTTTATAGATGCCAAAGTATATAGCTTCTAAATGGACAATGACAGAAATATGAACAAGGTAGTGCGGTGTGGCCAGTAGAAAAGCAGCAAAGTTAAGAGTATAATCTAGGAGAAGGAGATTATAGGGATAACTGTTCAATCATACTCTCTTCAAAATCAAAAAAAAATAATACTGAAGAAAGATGAGTGGAATACCCCCCCCTCCTCCTGGTTTTGAAGAGGACGGAGATTTATCACTTCCACCGCCACCACCACCACCACCCGGATTTGAGATCAAAGAACTAAATAACCCATTAGAACAATCATGGGTAAGTGAAAATACATTTCTTCCGCCTCCACCACCTCCTCCAAGTGACTTTGAAATAGATATTGAGCAAACTGCAGAAACTACTCTACCACCGCCACCGCCACCGCCAGGTCTTGATGGACAAGAGAAGAGTATAGCAAAAAATGAAGGATTACATGGAAAAAGGAAATTGGATTCATTGAAGGGGTCTTTCATCACTAGAAAAGTAAGAAAGCGTCAAAAAAAAATGGCCAGAAAGGTAGACAAAACCAGTTTTTATTCTCCTAAAGCCGAAATGCCTCCTGAACATCTAAGGAAAATTATCAATAATCATAGCGACATGGCCTCCAAAATGTACAATACAGACAAAAAGGCATTTTTAGGCGCTCTAAAGTACTTACCACATGCAATATTGAAATTGTTAGAGAACATGCCTCATCCATGGGAGCAGGCTAAAGAAGTCAAGGTTTTATATCACACTTCAGGGGCCATAACATTTGTGAATGAAACACCGAGAGTAATAGAACCCGTGTATACCGCTCAATGGTCAGCCACGTGGATAGCAATGAGAAGGGAAAAACGAGATAGGACCCATTTTAAAAGAATGAGATTCCCACCTTTCGATGATGATGAACCCCCTTTGTCATATGAACAGCACATAGAAAACATTGAGCCACTGGACCCTATAAATCTTTCCTTAGACTCTCAAGATGATGAGTATGTTAAGGATTGGCTCTACGATTCTCGACCCTTGGAGGAAGATGGTAAAAAAGTCAATGGTACATCCTACAAAAAGTGGAATTTTGAATTACCTGAAATGTCGAACTTGTATAGATTATCGACGCCACTGCGAGACGAAATAACTGATAAAAACTACTACTATCTTTTCGATAAAAAGTCTTTTTTTAATGGCAAAGCACTTAACAACGCAATTCCTGGTGGACCTAAATTCGAGCCTTTATACCCAAGAGAGGAAGAAGAAGATTATAATGAATTCAATTCTATAGATAGAGTTATATTCAGAGTCCCTATTAGAAGCGAATACAGGGTAGCATTTCCTCATCTATACAATTCAAGACCACGTTCAGTGCATATACCTTGGTATAATAATCCAGCGTCGTGTATTATTCAGAATGATGAGGACTACGACACATCTGCATTTTTTTTTGATTCATCTTTAAATCCAATACCTCACTTCACCGATAATACTATCTCCTCAAGCGCCTTAAACGCAAAGGATAGCGATTTTACTTTGTCTGAAAATTTTGCACCCCTTCTTGCTGAAGAGGAAGAGCTTGCTTTGCCTAACACGAAGGATGCCATGTCACTATATCATTCACCTTATCCATTTAATAGGACCACTGGCAAAATGGTGAGAGCACAAGACGTTGCCTTAGCTAAAAAATGGTTTCTACAACATCCCGATGACGAGTACCCTGTTAAAGTTAAGGTGTCTTATCAAAAGCTACTGAAGAACTACGTACTTAACGAACTACATCCTACTTCACCTACGAATCACAATAAAACTAAATTATTGAAAAGTCTAAAAAGTACAAAATATTTTCAGCAAACCACGATTGATTGGGTAGAGGCAGGACTCCAGTTATGTCGTCAAGGACACAATATGCTAAATCTATTGATTCACCGAAAGGGCCTAACTTATTTACATCTTGACTATAATTTCAATTTGAAACCAACGAAAACCTTAACGACAAAAGAACGTAAAAAATCAAGACTTGGTAACTCTTTCCACCTGATGCGAGAGCTACTGAAAATGATGAAACTGATTGTAGATACGCATGTCCAGTTTAGATTGGGAAATATTGACGCATTCCAATTAGCAGATGGTATACATTATATTCTGAACCATTTGGGACAGTTAACTGGTATTTATCGTTATAAATATAAGGTAATGCACCAGATTCGTGCATGCAAAGATCTGAAACACGTCATATATTACAAATTCAATAAGAATTTGGGAAAAGGTCCCGGTTGTGGGTTTTGGCAACCTGCATGGAGGGTATGGCTAAGTTTTTTAAGAGGCACCATACCCTTACTAGAAAGATATATTGGAAACCTTATTACTCGACAATTTGAGGGTCGGTCTAATGAAATTGTTAAAACCACAACTAAACAAAGACTTGATGCGTACTATGATCTTGAGTTACGAAACTCGGTTATGGATGACATACTAGAAATGATGCCTGAAAGCATCCGACAAAAAAAAGCAAGAACTATATTACAACATTTAAGTGAGGCTTGGAGGTGTTGGAAAGCCAATATTCCTTGGGACGTTTCTGGCATGCCGGCCCCTATTAAAAAGATAATAGAACGATATATAAAAGCCAAAGCTGATGCCTGGGTTTCTGCAGCTCATTATAATAGAGAACGTATCAAGCGTGGTGCTCACGTCGAAAAGACTGTGGTTAAAAAGAACTTAGGGCGCTTAACGAGACTCTGGATCAAAAATGAACAGGAACGTCAAAAGCAAATACAGAAAAACGGACCTGAAATAACACCCGAAGAGGCTACAACGATTTTTTCTGTCATGGTTGACTGGCTTGAATCAAGGAGCTTTTCACCAATACCATTTCCTCCTTTAACATACAAGAATGATACTAAGATTTTGGTTCTTGCACTGGAAGATTTAAAAGATGTCTACGCATCAAAAGCACGTTTAAATGCATCTGAAAGAGAAGAGCTTGCGTTGATAGAAGAAGCTTATGATAATCCTCACGATACATTAAACAGAATTAAGAAGTACCTGCTGACCCAACGCGTTTTTAAGCCTGTCGACATAACTATGATGGAAAACTATCAAAATATCTCCCCTGTTTATTCAGTAGACCCCTTGGAAAAAATTACCGATGCGTATCTTGATCAATATTTGTGGTACGAAGCCGACCAACGGAAGCTTTTCCCAAACTGGATAAAACCAAGCGATTCAGAGATACCACCTCTTCTAGTCTATAAATGGACTCAGGGTATAAATAACTTATCTGAAGTTTGGGACGTATCCAGGAGTCAATCTACGGTTTTGCTTGAGACTACATTAGGTGAAATGGCCGAAAAAATTGACTTTACTTTACTTAATAGATTACTTCGCCTGATCGTAGATCCAAATATTGCTGACTACATTACTGCAAAAAATAATGTTGTAATCAACTTCAAGGATATGAGCCACGTCAATAAATATGGCTTAATACGGGGATTAAAATTCGCCTCATTCATATTCCAATATTACGGACTAGTTATAGATCTTTTATTACTAGGCCAAGAGAGGGCTGCTGATTTGGCTGGTCCAGCTAACAATCCAAACGAATTTATGCAATTCAAGAGCGCAGAAATAGAAAAAGCACATCCAATCAGACTTTATACCAGGTATCTGGATCGTATATATGTTCTTTTTCGCTTGGAAGAGGATGAGGGTGATGAATTAACTGATGAATACTTAGCGGAAAATCCTGATCCAAACTTCGAGAATAGCATTGGATATAATAATAGAAAATGTTGGCCCAAAGATTCGCGCATGAGGTTAATCCGTCAAGACGTTAACCTAGGGCGAGCAGTATTCTGGGAAGTTCAAGGTAGGGTACCAAATTCATTAACATCGATTAAATGGGAGAATGCTTTTGTTTCAGTATATAGCAAAAACAATCCGAACTTACTCTTTTCCATGTGCGGATTTGAGGTCAGGATATTACCAAGACAGAGGATGGAAGAAGTGGTTTCTAATGATGAAGGTGTTTGGGATTTAATTGACGAACGAACGAAGCAAAGGACCGCAAAAGCTTACTTGAAAGTATCCCAGGAGGAAATTGATAAATTTGACAGTAGAATAAGGGGTATATTAATGGCTTCCGGTTCAACAACTTTTACTAAAGTGGCCGCGAAATGGAACACGTCCTTGATATCTCTTTTCACGTACTTTAGAGAGGCTATTGTCGCTACAGAGCCGTTACTGGATATCCTGGTGAAAGGAGAAACCCGAATTCAAAATCGTGTTAAACTAGGTTTAAATTCAAAAATGCCAACAAGATTTCCGCCCGCCGTTTTCTATACCCCAAAGGAGCTTGGTGGTTTAGGTATGATTAGTGCTTCTCATATTTTAATCCCTGCATCCGATTTGAGTTGGTCAAAACAGACTGATACCGGAATTACACATTTCCGAGCTGGTATGACGCATGAGGACGAAAAATTGATCCCCACTATTTTTCGTTACATTACTACTTGGGAAAATGAATTCTTAGATTCTCAGAGGGTATGGGCCGAATATGCGACAAAAAGGCAGGAAGCTATTCAGCAAAACAGAAGATTGGCTTTCGAAGAACTTGAAGGATCGTGGGATCGTGGTATACCTCGTATTAGCACCTTGTTTCAAAGAGATAGACACACTCTGGCATATGATAGGGGTCACAGAATTCGTAGGGAATTTAAACAGTATTCTTTAGAGAGAAATAGTCCGTTTTGGTGGACAAATTCTCACCATGATGGTAAATTATGGAACTTGAATGCGTACAGAACCGACGTTATTCAAGCCCTCGGAGGTATTGAAACCATCTTAGAACATACTTTATTCAAGGGGACTGGTTTTAATTCATGGGAGGGTTTGTTTTGGGAAAAAGCGTCCGGTTTTGAGGATTCAATGCAATTTAAAAAGCTAACTCATGCACAAAGAACAGGTTTGAGCCAGATTCCAAATCGTAGATTCACCTTATGGTGGTCGCCAACTATTAACAGAGCAAATGTGTATGTCGGTTTCTTAGTACAGTTAGATCTGACTGGTATTTTCCTCCATGGTAAAATTCCCACTTTAAAAATATCTTTGATACAAATATTCCGTGCTCATCTGTGGCAAAAAATACACGAAAGTATAGTCTTTGATATTTGTCAAATCCTTGATGGTGAGCTAGATGTTTTGCAAATCGAATCTGTAACGAAAGAGACAGTCCATCCTCGTAAATCATACAAAATGAACTCTTCTGCTGCTGATATCACCATGGAAAGTGTTTACGAATGGGAAGTTTCTAAACCTTCTCTATTACATGAAACAAATGACTCTTTTAAGGGATTGATGACCAGTAAAATGTGGTTTGATGTGCAATTGAGATATGGTGATTACGATTCTCATGATATATCTCGTTATGTAAGAGCAAAATTCCTTGATTATACCACAGATAACGTAAGCATGTATCCCTCACCAACAGGTGTTATGATTGGTATCGATTTGGCCTATAACATGTATGATGCTTATGGTAATTGGTTCAATGGATTAAAGCCTTTGGTACAAAATAGTATGAGGACGATTATGAAGGCTAACCCAGCATTATACGTTCTTCGTGAACGTATTAGAAAAGGTCTTCAAATATATCAATCTAGCGTACAGGAGCCGTTCTTAAACTCCTCAAACTATGCTGAACTATTCAATAATGATATCAAACTTTTTGTTGACGACACTAATGTTTATAGAGTTACTGTTCACAAGACTTTTGAAGGTAACGTTGCGACAAAGGCAATAAATGGTTGTATTTTTACTTTAAATCCAAAGACTGGGCATCTTTTCTTAAAAATCATCCATACCTCTGTATGGGCCGGTCAAAAACGTCTAAGTCAGTTGGCGAAATGGAAAACAGCCGAAGAAGTTAGTGCTCTTGTAAGGTCTCTTCCCAAGGAAGAACAACCTAAACAAATTATTGTCACACGAAAGGCAATGCTTGATCCTTTGGAAGTTCATATGCTTGACTTTCCCAACATAGCGATTAGACCAACGGAATTGAGACTACCGTTTTCAGCTGCGATGTCAATAGATAAACTTTCCGATGTTGTAATGAAAGCAACCGAACCTCAAATGGTTCTTTTCAATATTTATGATGATTGGTTGGACCGCATTTCATCATACACCGCCTTTTCTAGACTTACACTACTTTTAAGGGCTTTGAAAACAAATGAAGAAAGCGCCAAAATGATTCTACTCAGTGACCCGACGATCGCTATCAAATCATACCATTTATGGCCTTCATTCACTGACGAACAATGGATCAATATCGAATCTCAAATGAGAGATTTAATTTTGACAGAATATGGAAGAAAATACAACGTTAATATTTCTGCCTTGACTCAAACGGAAATTAAGGATATTATATTGGGGCAGAATATTAAAGCGCCATCTGTCAAAAGGCAAAAGATGGCCGAATTAGAGGCTGCTAGGAATGAAAGACAAAACGACGAAGAAACGACAGGAGCATCAACTGTTATGAAGACTAAAACTATCAATGCTCAAGGCGAAGAAATAGTTGTAGTAGCTTCTGCTGATTATGAAAGTAAAACGTTCAGCTCAAAGAATGAATGGAGGAAATCTGCAATTGCTAATACATTATTACATTTGAGATTGAAAAATATTTACGTTTCAGCCGATGACTTTGTGGAGGAACAGAATGTTTACGTTCTTCCTAAAAATTTACTAAAGAATCTTATCGAGATATCTGATGTGAAAATTCAGGTGGCTGCCTTTCTTTATGGTAAGGAGGCCAAGGATCATCCGAAAGTAAAGGAAATCAAAACTGTTGCGTTAGTACCCCAGTTGGGCCACGTAGGGTCAGTTCAGTTGAGCAACATTCCTGACATTGGAAGCCTTCCAGACACAAAAGGACTCGAACTATTAGGTTGGATTCATACTCAAACAGAAGAGTTCAAATTTATGACGGCATCTGAAGTAACAACTCACTCCAAACTTTTTGCGGATAAAAAAAGAGACTGTATTGATATTTCCATTTTCTCCTCACCGGGGTCAATATCATTAAGCGCTTACAATCTAACCGATGAAGGTTACCAATGGGGAGAAGAAAACAAGGACATAACAAATGTGATATCAGAAGGGTTTGAACCTACATTTAGCACGCATGCGCAACTTTTACTTTCTGATCGTATCATAGGTAATTTTATAATCCCATCGAGAAACGTTTGGAACTACACATTTATGGGCACAGCATTTAACCAAGAAGGAGATTACACTTTCAAATACGGTATTCCTTTGGAATTTTATAATGAGATGCATCGTCCCGTTCACTTTTTGCAGTTTAATGAGTTAGCAGACGATGAAGAGTTAGAAGCTGAGCAAGTAGACGTATTCAGCTAGACTTATTCACTATATAAACCAAAATATATTGCTCTCTAAATATATGCGTAAGTATATATTGTAAGTATAATTGCTAAAGCATTTTTTTATAGGCGCCGTTATCGTCATTGGCTACCGGATGTTCGATAACTTGAGTTTTTTTGTATTGTGCAATTCATGGATATGTGAAGAATCTGCTTTGAACTATATTTTTATTTCAAACACCGACCAAGAGGAATACCTAAATATACCAACTAAAAAGGTCCACATGCTACTTCCCTCGTTTTTCCTTTCATATGAAAATTGGATACTTTTTGTTTTCATTTCGCGCAATTAAGGAATTCCGTGTGGCAGAAGGAATCACTTATTTATATTTAGCTAATCCCGCCATTTATAATAGAACTTGAACTATGTTTTCGAAAATAATTCGCGGTTGCACATACAATCCTCGTAATAAAACAACGAGGAAAACGACTGAAGTCAGCACTTATTTTGTGCAAGCCAACAGTGTCGATATAACTCATCTTGAGGATGCCTGGAACGCCACAGAAGAACAAGAGGTCTGCGAGTATATCCGTTTCCCCTGGGAAGAAGACAGATGAGAAGGATTTAATTTGTAATGATTCGAAGGTGACATTATCAAAGCAAGCAAAGAGGAAAAAAAAATACGCTTTTGCTCCAATGAATAATCTGAATGGGAAGAGCAGTAAGATATCGAACGTAAGTGTCCTAAAGTCAATATCCGTTTCACAAGTACGAAATACATCAAGAACTAAAGAGGCAAACAATATAGTCAATAAGAACGCAAAGTCATTGTCAAATTCACAGGCCAAACTTAAACGTGAAGGATCTAATTTGAGTAGGCATCATGATTTTACTCACGATGAAGATGGTCCTATGGAAGAAGTAATATGGAAATACTCTCCTATGCAGCGAGATATGTCCGACAAAACAGCCAGTGCTGCCGAATTTTCCGATGACTATGGAGATGTTCAAAATCCTTCCTCAACACCTATAGTCCCCAATCGGTTGAAAACTGTTCTTAGTTTTACCAATATTCACGTGCCAAATGCTGATGAAAATCAATTGGCGCAAGAGAATATAGATGAGCAAGTGCGCCCTAAGATAGCAAATACATCTCCAAGAGGGTCTTTCCGTAATATAGACGATATTCTCGATGATATAGAGGGCGATTTAACTATAAAACCGAGAATAGCGAAATTCAGCGATTTACCATCTTCACCCATCAAAGCACCCAATGATGAACAAGTACAATCAGAGGTGGTTTCAGATACTACAGACAACACGAATACCACAGGCGAAAGTAACGATGGTGATGACTCTTTGATTGATATTTTAACTCAAAAATATGTTGAAAAACGTAAGGTTGAGGGCCAGGTGACAGTTCAAAGCAAAAATGATCCGGTGGATAGAGCGCACCAAATCGACAAGAAAAATGGAAGATATAAAAAGACCAATGACAACGAACAAAACACTGCCAATGTAAACAGTAAAGCCGATCCAGACGATGCATGCGATAGAAATCAAGAAGACAGAAAATACCAAAGAAGTCCAGAAAATGAAGTAAAATTATCAGACGAATCTTCAAACGAATCTTCAGACGATTTACTAATAGAACTACTAAACGAAACTCAAACACAGAGAGAATCTAATGCCATTGAACAAGAAATAGAAAAAGTAGAGAAAATGGTCTCTAATGACCTAAAAGTTGCCTCTGATTCTACTTTATCTACATATGCTCTCAAAGCTAAGTCTGGCGCCCCAAGAGACGGCGTGGTACGATTAGTAATAATCAGTTTACGTAGTGTGGAACTACCGAAGATAGGAACGCAAAAAATTCTAGAGTGCATAGATGGTAAAGGCAAACAAAGTTCTGTAGTTGTTCGGCATCCTTGGGTGTATTTGGAATTCGAAGTTGGAGATGTAATACATATTATCGAGGGAAAAAATATTGAAAACAAGCGGCTTCTTTCCGACGACAAAAACCCCAAAACTCAATTAGCTAACGACAACTTGTTGGTGTTAAATCCTGATATATTATTTTCAGCAACATCTGTCGGGAGCTCTGTAGGTTGTTTGAGACGTGCAATTCTGCAAATGCAGTTCCAAGACCCTCGTGGAGAACCAAGTCTGGTTATGACTCTAGGTAACATCGTACACGAATTATTACAAGATTCAATCAAATACAAGCTCTCACACAGCAAAATTTCTATGGAAAAAATAACGCAAAAGCTGGACTGTTTGTTAGAAAGTTATTCATTTTCAATTATGATTTGTAACGAGGATGTACAGAGCGTGAAAGAACTAATTTTAAAGGAACATGCTGAGAACATTTTATTTTTTGTGAATAAATATGTTTCAAAAAGTAATTATGGTTGCTACACATCCGTTTCCGGAACTAGAAGAACACAGCCAATCTCAATATCCAATGTTATTGATATTGAAGAAAATATTTGGTCTCCAATATATGGTCTTAAAGGATTCCTAGATGCAACTGTTGAAGCTAATGTTGAAAACAATCAAAAGTACATTGTTCCTCTAGAAGTTAAAACCGGCAAATCCAGGAGTGTTTCACACGAGGTTCAAGGCTTAATTTATACGTTACTACTGAATGATCGTTACGAAATACCAATAGATTTTTTCCTTCTCTATTTTACAAGGGATGACAATATGGCAAAATTTCCATCTGTCCTGCATTCCATTAAACATATTCTCATGTCCCGAAATAGAATGAGCATGGGATTTAAGCATCAACTCCAGGAAGTTTATGGGCAAACTCGAACAAAATTTGAATTACCACCATTACTACGTGATTCATCTTGTGATTCCTGTTTCATGAAGGAATCATGCATGATATTAAATAAGTTACTGGAAAATGGAACATCAGAAGAAAGTGGCCTAATAGAGGGTGAATTTGATACTTTAACGGAGCATTTGTTGCCAAATCTCGCCACCTACAAAGAATTTTTCACCAAGTATAATGATCTAATAACGAAAGAGGAGTCAAGTATAACGTGCATAAACAAGGAGTTATTTTTATTGGATAGTTTTACTAGAGAATCTAGAAGTGGGAGGTGTCTTTCTAATTTGATTGTATCAGAAATGGTTGAAAATGAGAAAAATGAAGGAACGTATTTGTATTGCTTTTCAAGACACAATAAAGATAACAACTCGCAGTCGATGTTAACTTCTCAAATTGCTGTCAGTGACTTTGTAATTATTAGCGATGAGGAGGGCCATTTTTGCTTGTGTCAAGGTCGTGTACAATTCATAACTACGGACAGAATTGGTATATCCATCAAGCGAAAATTATTAAACAATCGGCTTCTAGACAAAGAAAGAGGAATTACTACTATTCAAAGTGTAGTTGACCCCGGTATAAACCAATCCAATTTCATAGCAACTCAAAATTTGGTTACGTACAGGATAGACAAGAATGATATTCAACAAAGTTTGTCTTTAGCACGTTTCAATCTCTTGAGTTTGTTTTTACCAACTGTTTTACCTGGATTAGATATCATCGACGAAAGGAGTAAATTATGTCGGAAAACAAAAAGTTCTGATGGTGGTAATGAAACACTACGATCTCTTTTAGTTGATAATAGAGCACCTAAGTTTAGAGATGTGAATGATGACCCCCTAATACCATACAAGCTTACGGAGGATCTAACTTTAAATCTGAATCAAAAAGATGCGATAGACAAAGTAATGAGAGCCGAAGACTTTGCATTAATATTAGGAATGCCAGGGACTGGTAAAACCACTGTTATTGCAGAAATTATCAAAATTCTTGTTTCCAAAGGAAAAAGTATACTTTTGACATCATATACTCATTCTGCAGTAGATAATATCTTGATTAAGTTGAAGGACACAAATATCGACATAATGAGGTTGGGAATGAAACATAAGATTCACCCGGACGTTCTGAAATATGTGCCCAACTATGCTTTAGTAAAAAGTTACAACGATTATTTGACGAAAATAAACAACACATCTGTTATCGCTACCACTTGTTTGGGAATTAACGATATATTATTTACATTACGTGAAAAGGATTTTGACTATGTGATTTTGGATGAGGCAAGCCAAATTTCAATGCCGGTCGCTTTGGGACCTCTAAGATATGGGCACAGGTTCATTATGGTAGGTGACCATTACCAACTGCCACCATTAGTTAAAAATGAGGCGGCTCGATTAGGGGGATTGGAAGAATCGTTATTCAAAACGTTCTGCGAAAAGTATCCGGAAAGTGTTGTAGAACTTACTTATCAATATCGTATGTGTGGTGATATTGTCAGTTTGTCTAATTTTTTAATTTATGATAATAAATTGAAGTGCGGAAATAACGAAGTTTTTGTTCAATCTTTAAAATTACCCATTCCTGAGGCCTTGGTACAATATAGGGATAAATCAGACAATTCTAAACAATGGCTTGAGGATATAATGGAACCTACGAGAAAAGTCGTATTTTTAGATTATGATAACTGCCCCAATATTGTGGAACAAAGCGAAAAGGACAATATTACAAATCACGGAGAGGCAGAATTGACATTACAATGTGTAGAAGGAATGATTATGAGTGGTATCTCATGTGAAGATATTGGTGTAATGACATTATATAGAGCGCAGTTAAGATTGCTGAAGAAGAAATTCAATAATGATGCATACAAGGGGCTAGAGATTTTGACTGCTGATCAGTTTCAAGGTCGTGACAAAAAGTGCATAATCATATCCATGGTAAGAAGAAACTCTCAATTGAATGGGGGGTCATTGCTGAGAGAGTTAAGAAGAGTCAATGTTGCCATGACAAGGGCCAAATCCAAACTAATCATTATAGGCTCAAAAAGTACAATTGGTTCTGTCCCTGAGATTAAATCATTCGTAAACTTGTTAGAAGAGCGTAAGTGGATCTATACAATGTGCCAGAATGCACTAAACAAGTACAAATTTCCCCAGAGACCGGCTACTACTGATGGGGCACACCACGGCTTCAGAAAAAGAACAGGAGCGAAACCCATCACATCCACATCGAAATTTGTCAGCGATAAACCTATCATAAAGGAAGTTTTACAAGAGTACGAAAGCTGATATTACATGGAACAGCTTTTTTACAGTAAAAATCCATCACAGCATAAAATCTAAATATCAATTTATTAAGTCGGTACATAATACATATCACTAACACCAACTTATTTACTCGCTCCTATGGGTTCTTTTTCAAAAATTTTTTGTTTGAACTTTTCCAAAAGCTTCCTTATTGACAAACCAGTATGTTTTTTTGTCGAATAGCTTGTTAATCAATACGGTAGGTAATTGATCGTTTTTCAGATCAAAAATTTCATGCATTATATTTTGTTTGGAACTACCTTCAGCTACAAAACACAAGGCTTTAGCATCTTTGAGCACAGGGAGAGTAAAAGTTATTCTGTCACTTGGAGGCTTGGGGGAATCGTGACACCATGCAACTCTCTTACTTGTTTCTTCTAGCAAGTACTTGTGTTTTTCGCCGGGAAACAAAGAACAGGTGTGTCCATCAGGACCGCAACCCAACAGCACCAAATCGAGAGATTGAGGTAAGATTTGCTCGTACTCTGCAGCGATTTTGTTCTTAGATTCGGCATCATTGTTGCCAACCAAGGACTCATCCATAGGGTAAATGTTTGTTTGGATAGTTGACGGCAATTTATTCAGAACGACTTTCTTAAAAGCACCATAATTACTATCAGCGTCTGTTAACGGCACAATTCTTTCATCGGAGAAGTAAATTTTCCATTTGGACCATTGAACTCTAGAAGACAGCGACTCGTCTGCTACCAAACTTTCATATAAGGCGTTAATCAAAGAACCACCGCTAACTGAAACCTTAAAGTCTGTTTTCTTCTGAAGGGCCTCATCTTGTTTCTTGACGATGAATTCGCCCAATTGATGGGTCAAACTAGCCCTCACAGGAAACACACTGACTGTAACCATTGAATATCCGATTTAGTTGAGTCAATTGATGATGCTATACCTTTTGCTATCCTCGAGGCCTTTCTTTCTTTTATACTATGATCATTGTCGGCGATAAAAATGATGAAAAAAAGAAAACTATACGTGTATATTTTTCACACATATAGAAATAGTAGTACGAAAACTGATTATAACACCGCGCGCAAAGGAAATATACTTTACTGTTCTAAGAATATTATACAATCCGGATGGATATACATACTTACGTACATATCTTCGACTTAGCAAAGACTCGAGTTGTAAATTGGGTGTTTATCTGCCCGTAGTAATCTCCTTTTTGCTTTCATCGGCGCCGCTAAGAATGTAGCTGAACAATTGCGATATAGAGTCACCGTTCCGTATCCTATAGTTGGCAATTCTACCCAGCTGGTAACCAGCGGTCAGGCATAGAAACGAGTTGACAGATGCCAACAAGATGTTCCTTGGCTTGATCACAAACGACCAACGGGTCCA
The DNA here is from genome assembly GCF_947241705.1 of Saccharomyces mikatae IFO 1815. Lineage (NCBI taxonomy): Eukaryota > Fungi > Ascomycota > Saccharomycetes > Saccharomycetales > Saccharomycetaceae > Saccharomyces > Saccharomyces mikatae. The sequence goes on along the minus strand of NC_079263.1, from coordinate 414,168 downwards.
AATCAACGCAGTCGAAAGCAGCGACAAATTCTGAGCACCAGAGATTTTTTCCACGGGTCTCTTCATATCGCTAAATCCAGCGAAAACCAACCCCCATTTTAAAGTAGGAGCCCAGAAATGGACTGTCTTGGGGCCGGTTTCACTTTGCCAAAACCGCCTGAATGCAAAACGTACGGAAGATGTGGACATTTTTTCTTAATCTTATCTTTTCTGTGTTAAACTATAGTTTTTCCTCTTTTGTATAGTGTCAATTTTCTGATATAGTGAGTGATAACTCTCGACAATACGTTCTTTCGAATGAACTAGTGGTTTGCCGTCTATTTCAGTTTTCTATTGCAATCAGCGATGTCAACGATGAGCGTAGCAGACTTTACTGTTTTCCTCGAGAAAACTTGCTCCTGTTTCTCTTTCGGACTTCCTCTCTTAAATATATATGCTCAACGCTTTTCTTTTTCTTCTTTTTTTTTCTACAGTAGTCATGCGCGTGATAGGAAAGCGCACGAAACAAATGAGTAATACGTAGGAAACAATGCAGCCCTCAAGGTCAGTAACGACCGTGACTCAGCCTAGCTTTGTGAAACGGGCGACAGTCTGACAGAGCGGCGGAGAAATCCAGGGGTCTTCACGATTCAGCTTAAGTATGGGAAGAAGATGGTGGTTCGTGTACTGAAGCGAGCGGCGGGCTGTATCATTTTACACGAATATGTGACATAGGGGCCTCAATTCGATAATTGGTATTCAGTCTTTTGGGATTGATGAATATATTTGTCAATGAGCAGATGGTGTTGGTGGTTTGTCGTAATCGTTGGTTCAGTAAATTGAGCAGGCAGCGATAGTACATATTTCAGTATTTTTTTAGTTTTTCTTTGGTGGGGGAGGAAGGAAAAGGCCTGGCTTGTACATATAAAGGGAGTGTTCATATCGCAGGTAATATAACTTGATATCCATTGAAGTCGAGATGACAACGTATTTTAAGCTGGTGAAAGGTGCTACTAAGATCAAGTCGGCTCCGCCTAAACAGAAGTACTTGGACCCGATCTTACTAGGGACTAGCAGTGAGGAGGATTTTTATGAGATCGTGAAGGGTTTGAATTTCCGAATTAATGACACGGCTTGGACTATTGTGTACAAGTCTTTGTTGGTGGTGCATTTGATGATACGGGAGGGTGCCAAAGATGTTGCATTGCGGTACTACTCTAGGAATTTGGAGTTTTTTGATATTGAGAACATACGTGGTTCCAACGGCAGTGCGTCTGGAGATATGAGGGCACTTGATAGGTACGATAATTACTTGAAGGTCAGATGTAGAGAGTTTGGGAAAATCAAAAAGGACTACGTGAGAGATGGTTACCGGACGTTGAAGCTGAACAACAACAACTACGGAAACTCGAGAAACAAGCAACACTCCATCAATGTTGCATTGGATCACGTGGAGTCTTTGGAGGTACAAATCCAGGCTCTTATTAAAAACAGGTATACGCAGTTTGACCTGAGCAACGAACTGATCATATTCGGATTCAAGCTGCTTATTCAAGACCTGTTGGCTTTGTACAATGCTCTCAACGAAGGTATCATAACTCTACTGGAGTCCTTCTTTGAACTGTCTCATCACAATGCAGAGAGAACTCTGGACCTGTATAAGACGTTTGTGGATCTGACCGAACATGTTGTCAGGTACCTGAAGAGCGGTAAGACTGCGGGCTTAAAGATACCCGTCATCAAGCACATCACTACGAAACTGGTCAGGTCGCTAGAAGAACATTTACTAGAGGATGATAAGACTCACAACACGTTTGTGCCAATCGAGGGATCACCAGGCAGCACTGGTGCAATGGGACCCAAGTCTACTGCACAGGAAAGATTGGAGCAAATTCGTGAACAAAAGAGGATCCTAGAGGCACAATTGAAAAATGAGCAGGTGGCAATATCTCCCGTGGTGACCACTGTCACGCCGGCTCAATCTTACAATCCATTCGGAACAGATTCTGCTGCGCACACTAACTTTCCGATGGCGGGTGGTAATCAAATGCAACAAATAGCAAACAATCCATTTTCAACTCAAGGGCAACAGCAAGCCGTAAGTTCACAAACTGCTCGTGCAGAGCCTCCAACTCTGAGTGCTCCAGAATATGCAATGGTCCAGCAAACAATGAACACGAGCTCTATGCAAGATCGTGGCATGAGTGCTCAACAGACAGGCTACTATTCTATAAATAATTATATGACTCCCACCTTCACAGGTGCAGGATTTGGAGGATACTCCGTTTCACAGGATGCAACCACTGGTTCCAATCAACAAATCTCTCAACCACCAACTGGTTCTAACAATCCATTCGCATTGCACAACGCTGCAACCATTGCCACGGAAAAACCCGCACTGGATCCTGCTCTGAATAACCCATTTTCACGACCAAACTTCAACGAACAGAATACTGGCATGCCATTGCAGCAACAGGTAATATGTAATCCTTTTCAAAACCAACCGTTTGATCAACAACAACCAAAAATGCCCTTAAGTACAATTAATAGTGTTATGACCACTCCTACAAGCATGCATGGTTCAATGAATATTCCTCAACGTTTCGATAATGCGGAATTCCAATTCCAGCCTCACTACGTTCAAGATCATCCACAACCACAGCTACAACCACAGCTACAACCACAGCTACAACAGGGGTACTACCCCCCAGCAACTGCAGCTGTCAACCCTACTCCAAATATCACTGAGACTGTTCAACCTCAGACTGTTCCTTTTTATCCACAGCAGCCACAGCCATCTCAAACGCACCAACAAATTCTAGGAAACCAGTATACCAACAACTTCAATTTGATTGATATGTGATATTTAGTATATTTAGATATGTAGGGATGTACTTAAGTAATTATATAGATAGCAACAAGTAGCTATAAGGAAACGCTATGCAGTTTTTACTTTTTTTCTTGTAAAACGTTCTGAGAATGTCCTTCAGCAAATGTTAATGGCTTGCCAGGTTCAATCCTCCCCCGACCAAGAAAATATTAATAGCGCCGCATTATGGGGTTTGTATTGTTATTTCCGAGACCACATACATATATGAGAAAGCAGAGAAGAAGACGAAGTATTTTATTGTTTGCCTAGACTACCACTCGAAAAACACGTTAGGGAAACAATGAGTACTGATCAATGTCAAACCAACGAGGTAAACAAGTTTGTTAGTAGAGCAGAGAAAAACGCTCTTTCAAGCAGAAAGAATACGCCTTCTTTTAAAACAACTAGAAGCATACAGAATCGGCCACGGACTTTCAACAACAGAATAGAAGAGAAATTTTTGCAGCATCCAGAAAGTTTTAACCGACCATTTTCCTATATGAATGTCCATCCTAGGGCTTTGGAAGACCAGAATCTAGAGTTGGCAACGTTAAAATCAAACAATAATAAAACTTCCTGGGCCAAGGATTTCAGATACAACCACTCTAAAGACGTAGAATTACCTATCGAAAACCAGCTAACAAATCTTAACCTAGGCAAAGAACTGCACAAGCCTAAAATGGGGCTGGACCCCTGCTTTTATTCGCCCAAAATCTTTAGCATGCCTTCTTTTCCCCTAATTGATCATGAAGTACCCAAAACAAGGAGTTTACAACTTCCTGTTAGCAGTCACATTGATTCTTTAATCAATGCTGAGTTTTTGGAAATGGAAGGCAGTAGTTTCAATGAAGAAATCCACGTAGAAGAGAAAAGTTCAGCTGGGGAACTAGAAAATGAAGAAGCCGTCATAAAAGGTTTGGCTTCTGATATAGTCGAGTTTTGCAGTAACAATAGTGCCGATGCAGATATAAAAGAAAGACTAAATAGTTCAAAATTCATGGGACTGATGGGTGATATCAGCGATGGTTCTATAATTTTGAAGAAAGAGGAAGATGAAGAGAAAAATCTTCAAAAACACGTTGGCTTCTGCTTTGAGGGTACAGGAAGTTGGGCAGGTCCTGAATTTCATAATGTTAATGACAGATGTGCACAGTGACTCATACAAATGCTCCACTTTATATAATGGCAAATTATAGAATGCTCTTTTACTGAACTCAGGAAACAATTTTATGTTAATTACTGCGTTGACAGTTCTATATAAAGAGAAAAAGGCGACTAGAAAAGAATAGACAACATTCTTGGGAAGAAAACTAAAAATTTGCCATTTCAACTGGATTTTGGACGGAGGAACTTCCTTTATCAGATTCGTAAGGGCAGTAATCGCCAATAAAGTTAAGTTTGTTGCTGCTCGGTACAATTTTCTCTCCTCGTGCTCGATGTCCATCTTCACTAGTGAGAATTCTATCATCTGCATTCGCTTTCTGAAACTTTGTTGTCGTTTTGAATTTTTTCATGTCTAAACTTGCATCGTCGCCACTGTCTCCAGCTTGTTCATGGTTCTTTATTATAGGTACATTTCCTTTCTGTTTATACTCTCTATCGCTTTTATATAGGGAATCACATCTATTATCATTAGTAATATCACTATCATTTTCTTCTTCTATGCCCAGCAGTCCGGCCTTGACATCGCTGACAAAACTCCAAAGTGATCTAGAGACAGATCCTTGTGAGGGAGACGACAGGCCAGCTCCTAATGTTTCATCATCATGTTGTCGTGTTGACGGCTCGCCATTACTAGTGGTTACTACATGTTGTGGTTGTGGTGTTGCTGAAGGAGAGTCGTCCCAGTTCAGAGTCCTCTCAATTTCATGTTGAATGATTTTATCAAATTGATTAAATAAAGCCAACGGTTTACTCCAAAGTGACTGTTTGGATGAATCTACGGAGTCGTTTTGTTGGCGTGTTTCATGTTTATCCTGCGGTGATACACATCTGGACTGATTCGTATTCTTTCTTGTCCTTACAGAACTAGAAAGATTGCTATCAATGGCATTTTCATTTCCTGATTCCATGGGTATACTCTGAAAAATTGGTGAAAGAGCGCGACTTTTCACTGGTGTGTTCAGAGAAGGATCCAGATGTTTACTCACTTGCTCCTTCAGCTCTTGCAGTTCGCGTGCACGACGATTATATTTTTGTTCTTCATGTTGGGTTTGCTTTTTCAAATCTTCAATCTTTTGCTTGCATTCAAGAAGTTCTAATTCTTTTGCAGCGAGCGCTTGTAAAAGTGCACTTACATCGGCACCGTTCGTGGGTATGGTAGTCGCTACTATACTATTCACCGATTGTGAACTCCCATTTCTAGACCGTCGAAGTCCACCCGTCATCGCTTGCTCACTGGAAAGTACTGTAGTGGATTCTAACGGAATTCCATGGGATCCGTCAGAATAACTTATTGAATTTCCAAAAGATATGTTGTTTTGTGATTCTGGTGTAGTAGGAATAACCATGGGTTGGATAAGTGATCTTCTCTTACTCATTGCATTTGGAACGGAGACAGAAGAATGACGAGTTACCACTCTTCTAGTTTCTGGCTTGATTTGCAGGGGATGATCTTGTTCATTTAATCTAGTTGGTGTCATTAACCTTTGTGAATGTGTGCTCTCTGCACTGGACGTACGGCGGTGTCCAGATCTATAGCTATTTGAACTAGAAGAACGAAACTTTGATTGAGTCCTCACCACAGGTGATATCGAAACTATACTATTTCGGGTACTGGTATCCACCTTCAAATCCAACTCATTAGTCTCTATAAACTCGTCGAATTTATTCATGTCTGTATCCTAGAGATAGTTCTGATTGTACTAAAATCCATGCGGTGGTAATTGACTGTTGCACAGTTGATATTTGCTCTTTTGTTCCCTTCACATTGAACTTCATTGCTTGGACCCTTCATCACCTTTGGAATCACGCGGCACGTCTTCTGGGGACTTGGCGACGCGGTTGTTGATAATAGACTACAAGCAAGCATTCCTTTAAGTATGAAACAATAGAGGTATAGAAAAAAACGACAGGGCACGTTTCATAATTGTTTTGCTTAATTGGTGCTATTTACACTTGTTAACAAATTCACAGTAAATTTTCCAGGAGAAGGGAGAGCCCGTTTGCTTCAATTTGCACTAAAAAAACAATCTAAACATGGCCGGATTCAGCTTCGCCAAAAAGTTTACTCATAAGAAACATGGAAAGACTCCTTCTGATGCTTCCATCTCAGATCAATCTAGAGAAGCTTCATTGTCGACTCCTCCGAATGAAAAATATTTCACTAAACAGGAAACGCCTCAGAAAGGACGTCAATTCTCACAAGGCTATCATACCAGTGTTAGTAAAACCACTTCATCCCCCATGTTTTCCAGAAAGCAACAATCTGAACCAAGGATCCAACCAAGTGCAGTGCCACCACAACAACGAAACGTGTCAGGACCATCTACAACCCTACATAAACAACTTTCAAAACAAAGAGAGTATACCGTGTGGAATAGAATTAAGTTACAGGATTCGCCTTTCCCACGTTATAGGCACGTTTCCTCTGCGTACGTTACAGACAAAAATCAAATATATGTCATTGGCGGACTTCACGACCAATCTGTATACGGTGATACATGGATATTAACGGCCTTTGATAATGCTACAAAATTTTCCACTACTACGATAGACATAAGTGAAGCTACGCCACCACCAAGAGTAGGTCATGCTGCGGTTCTATGCGGAAACGCTTTTGTCGTATTCGGCGGTGACACACATAAAGTTAATAAGGAAGGTTTAATGGATGATGATATATACCTTTTGAATATCAACTCCTACAAATGGACGGTTCCAGCACCTGTAGGACCACGTCCATTGGGTAGATATGGCCATAAAATCTCTATCATCGCCACAAATCAAATGAAAACGAAACTATACGTTTTTGGTGGTCAATTTGATGACACTTACTTCAATGACTTGGCTGTTTACGATTTATCATCTTTTAGAAGACCAGACTCACATTGGGAATTTCTGAAGCCAAAAACTTTTTCGCCACCACCTATTACCAACTTTACCATGATATCATATGATTCCAAGTTATGGGTATTTGGTGGTGATACCTTGCAAGGTTTAGTAAATGATGTTTTTATGTACGACCCAGCATTAAATGACTGGTTTATCATCGAAACCACTGGTGAGAAGCCACCTCCAGTTCAAGAACATGCTACTGTGGTCTACAATGATTTAATGTGTGTGGTAGGTGGGAAGGATGAGCACGATGCTTATTTGAACTCTGTGTACTTCTTGAACTTGAAATCGAATAAATGGTTTAAGTTACCTGTATTCACAGCAGGAATCCCGCAGGGCCGTTCTGGTCATTCTTTAACATTGTTGAAAAATGATAAAATTTTGATTATGGGAGGGGATAAATTCGATTACGCTAGAGTTGAGGAGTCGGACTTGCATACTTCTGATATTGACATGCAAAAGGGTACGATTGTTTATACCTTGGACTTGGCCCGCATAAAGGATCTCTGTCCTGGTGTAATGGATGTTCCGAATGAAGCCGCCGTTCAGAGGAGTAGTAGTCTTGATCTGGCGCCCCCGGTTACTCCAACTTCTCATCAGAGCAGAAATATGAACGTTCCAAGTTCAGCATTACCTCCAGCTTCTGCTCCATCGCCTGCAACAAAGGCTTTTCCAGATTCTGATGATGGCAATAAAGACATGTACAATCGAGATGTTTCAGCAGAACAACAATATCAGGATCCTCCAGCCAATTCTGAGTATCATCTAATTACCGAACCGAACATTTTAACTCCATACGTTCCTTCAGAAAGCTCACAAACTCCTGTTATGAAAACGACTTCTAACAAACCGTTTGATACACCCATTATCGAGAAAGAAACTGATATGACTGAAGCGATCGATTCAACAATTGGAAACCAGCGTATAACATCTTCTACTTACGGAGACAGTCTCACCCCCTCGAAACAAATTAATAATAACACCTCGCCAATTGTAGAAACATCATTAAACAATGAAGTAAAAAAACTTCAAAATGACAATGTAGAAGAAAACGAACATTGTACCGATGACGATGGAAAAGCGGATTCTATGATGGCTTTCAACCAAGAAACAAATGGAAACAAGTTGAGCCCTTCAATAAGTAAGGCTGAAGGGGAGGGCAGTGTTGCTGTCGACGATGACGATGAGATCGGTGTGGCCCAAATGGCTAGCTCACCATCAAAAGATCAATTCAAAATTAAACATTATAATGAATCTTCAGAGTTATCACAGAACAATACGGAAGTAGAAAAACTATCTGAGCCTGCAGATATTAAAATAAAGAGAAACGATGTTACAGGGTATGATGTTCCTAACCATGAGATTAAAACTAATAACGAAAAAGATTTATCTTCAGTGGTAGGCGCCCCATCTGAGATGAAAAATGAAAAAGCCAATATTTCTGGAAGTGAAGATACAGCCTCTGAAGTCGTCGATAGAGCATTGTTTGAAAAATTGAGATCTGAATTGCAAAGTTTGAAAGAACTGACGCATGAAAAAGCACTTGAAGCTGGAGCTCACATAAAGGAATTAGAGACAGAGCTATGGCAGTTAAAATCTCAGAATAGCACTGGTACGGCCAAAGAAATAGACCAATTGGATTCCGTGAGACTGCAATCAAAGTGTGAAATACTGGAAGCAGATAATCACTCTTTGGAAGACAAAGTTAATGAGCTAGAAGAGCTAGTGAATAGCAAATTCTTAGATATGGAAAATCTAAATGAAATTGTACAACTTCAAAATGAAAGAATCAAATCCTTGGAACTAGAGCCTGATTATAAGGAAAAACTCGAGGAATTGCAGATTGAACATGAAAACTTGATGAGAGAAAACGAACGATTGAAAAATGAGTGCAAACAACATAACGAAGATATTGTCAAACAAGTCTCTAATTACACATCACAATTAGGCTCATTAATCAGCCATTGGAAAGAAAACAAAGCCAACTCTTCCTTTCTTGCATCCTCTTCTTCGTTATTATCCATATCGGATCAAAACGCTGAAAACGCTGAAAAATCTGTAAACGAATCCTATGTGGACCAAAGTCGCCACCATCGTGTGGTGATTGACAAACTAACAAATAGATTGGATGATTTGTTGGAGAAAAGTCAAGAGCTAACAATGTCGAAGGAAAAATTGTCCTCCGAATATCGTGCTTTAAAGATGGAACATAGCTCGTTAAGTCAAGATGTATTGGTGAAAGAGAATGAAATCAAAAAAATACAGAATGATTATAAAGAAAGTATAAATTCTATGGATAGTGCAAGTAAAGCGCTCATGGTTTCTCAAAGAGAGCTAGAGAAGTATAAGACCTTGAATAAAAAACTGATTGACGAGTTGGATGAATTGAAATTCAAAAATGACGTCAGCAGCAAAGATTCGGTGAATGGTTTTAAAAGCACCAACGGGAACTTTAATGACGTAGAAAATAGTAACACCATAAGAGAAAATCAATTCAACATTAAAATTAACGACCTGAAAGCCGAACTTTTTATCACCAATCAAGAAAGAGATAATTTGAAGAATGAAGTGTTGGAGTTGAAGAAGAAATTATTGAACTTGGAAAATAGCGCTAAACAAGTCAATGATAACGATGACAATAATTTACTATAAAAAAATATGAGTAATATGATTTTACTTTTCATGTGTAATAATAATAATAATAATAAACATTGATAATTAACATTAATAATATTAATAATAATGATATAATATAACATAATAAATAAGTTGTACTCTTGAGAAGAAACTTAACTAATAAATAAGTGTGTATGGAGAAGAGGAATAATAAACTTGACAAATAGCTGCTTTTATTCTACCTTTCGGAAGATAAACATTAGGGGCTGCTAAACTGAAATATGCTTCCATTTGACGCCTGTGCCTCATGCATCACTAAAGAATAATCTGACTGTAATATTTGAGGGGTACTGGACGAAGATATGGGTCTCATTTCATTTACCTCACTTTGTAGTAACGTGAAACTAAAGTCTTCCTCTATTTCATTTCTCCTTTGGTCATTTCTTTCTATTAAAGAATAATCTTCGTATAACGTATCACTATATAAAAGATTTGTATCGTAATTATTACTCTCCGACCCCTTCGGCAAACATAAAGCATTGTCTAAGATAAACGGAAGATCTAGCGTGGTATGTTTCTTGCAGGAATTCCTTAAGAGGGAACTCGAAGCCGTTCGTTTCAATGTTGACTTGGAATAATTTATCGATGCCATAATGCAGTTTACTGCCTCATCAAATTCTTTCTCATTCATCCTTTTAACAGTTTTGTTGTTTAATCCAAATTGAATACCAACACTTTCTGATACGAAATATTGGCGAAGAAAGTCTTGCGTGCATACAATCTTATTTTCTCCTTTCTTCTCGACAGACATTCTTTCCAACTTGTCGTATTTATCTCTACTTCTATGGTTCTGTTTTCTTGCCATGCTAGGTTATACTTAATCTAGCGAGAATTAGCCGCTGAATACTGTGCGGTAAAGTTGAAGGAAGATGAAGTTGAAGATTATTGGTTAACGAGAAGAAAGAAATATACATATCTACAAATGCAAAATATCTTTTGAACGAGCGCTACCCATTCTCTTTAACTGACGGGTACTTTCCCTCATCATAGGAATCATTCATTGGAAACATAACTATTTCCTGTGTATTCTGTGCAACAAAAAAAGAACAGAGGTCATTGTTTCTTCCCCCCATTACTGCCAACGCTTCAACGTTTTCCTTTCCGTATACTCTATAATGATCAATTTTGGCCATTGATGGGTAAGTTCTGACAAGAATATAAGAAGCGCATCTGGCTTCCCGAACAAACTACAAAAGGCCATGCAGCCTTCCAAGGTACGAAAGGATATCGACCAGCTAAAAGAATTTAATCAAACTGTACTGCCCTTAAGGCTATGGGATATACGCAGGGCTGGAACACTTCAAAACTGAAAAGAAAAGGTGATCAATTTACGGACGATGAAGAGCTCCACGATGGGCCCTACCACAGAGACAAGAGATATAGAAATGGAAAGCTAAACACAGCAGAGTATGATTCTGATTCCAGTGTTGAGAGTTATACAGATGATGAAAATAATGGGAGGGGAATGGATGCAAAAATCAATGAGGTGGATGAGAAAAAGGATGAAGATATGTTTTCATCAGATAATTACAAACACAGCGAAGGCCATGAAAAGCTGAAGAAATCAAACATGAAACTTTTGGATATTGCAGAATTCAAGAAAGAAAATTTGGTTGGCTTAGATTATACCATTGAAAATTCAGAAACTGAAAAGGAAGAGGAGGGTGTAAATATAGAGCCATTCAATATAGATGACGAAATGGAACACGGAGTATTCGATAGAGATGGTAATTATATAAAGACAGAAATTAACGCAGAAAATGAATCGCAAAATAACGAGGAATGGATGAATGATGTTATAAAGACGGAAGATGTGAACCGTTTAGAGAAGAAACAGAATGTGAAGGCAGGAAATTCAAGACACTATATGGTACATGAGGCATTGATTCTTCTTAAGTTTTTTCTTGCTGATGACAAAGAAACAGCGCTAAAATCCTTAGGAAGATTAAACAAACTGCGAAAAAAAGCAATTACCGAGCAAGAAAAATCGCTAAGATATGTTATACATGGAATCAAGCTGTTGTCCGATTTAATCAATATATTGGAGAATAAGGGATTTAGCGAAGTATATGATTTTGACCGTAGAAAAGTAGAGGATGCCATAGAAGAAGAGATTTTTGACGAATCTTCCAGAATAGATAATCATAAAACAAAACTATGGGACTTCAAGTGGTTGGGCAAACTAGACGAAAAACACGGCCAGTATACGAACTATGAAATGTCGTACTGGCAAAAAACCTACTTCCACGACAACGTCGTCGTAAAATTTCAAAGCGAACCCGATGAAGACCAAAACTGGATACATGTATCATGTTTAAGATTTATGTAGAATATAAGAAAGTTATTATTTTTCAAGAGCTTGACTGCGGCGGCTATAGTACTAGGTTTATTGTTTGGTCAGATACATTGATGAATGTTGGATAGGAAAATTTTATCAATCATTTCAAAAGATCTGAGTGAGCTGAGAAAGTTATCATCATATAACAGATAAACAGGACTATATTATTAGCAGGCAAATTTTTGCGCATTACAAGTGAACAAGGAAATCAGAACAGTAAACCTACTGTTGCAAACTTCCTCTATTTACATGACATGCCGCTTATGACTAACGTCTTCGTTGAACCATTGGCCGTTTGGTTGAATCGGACTGTGTTGTAGTTAAGAAAAAGGTGTTGGAGAAACTTATTTCTGCCAAGTCTATGGCCTTTTATATAGTTTGAACAACTTCAGAAAAAAAAAAAAAAAAAAAAAGAAACCCGGAAAGGAAAAAAAAGAGTTCATGTACTTAGGGCTAGCATCAAAATGATACTAGACTATTATAGAACATAGTAATAATAAAAGGAATATGAAAAGGTCCTTCGACGTCACTAAAATAGCTATATTCTCGTCATAGTCAAAGAATTCAGATTTCATACGCTTTTAAATAGGAATAGCAGATAATCTGTCATACTCTGCAAAACATGCTAAACAATAGTCTTGTAGAATAGTATCGTTTATCCATAAATCAGGAATTTCATTCTGTGTGGTGAGACACTTGTCTCTTTCTGTTATCAAAAACTTCCTGTAACTTCCTTGCACGAGCTCGTTTTCGGTATTTTGTAGAATTTTCAGTTCCGTGAGCACTTGATTTCGTTTAATTGCAATCTCCTGTCTGGTTTCCTTGTATCGGTATGCATTTTTGTCCTCATCAAATCTCTTAAGTACGGGGTTGGCTTGACCGCTATCCATCATGTCCTTGGTTAGCAGATTCAAATCAGGCACTGACACAGAGCGATGCATGATTTGGAGCCCAAGCTGATCATTATTGGCATAATTTTGGAACAAAGTTTCTGCAGATTTTACTGAAAAATATGAATGAATGGATTTTCCAACAAAAAATAGATTTGTTAATGCAGATATCGAAAGGCCATAAAATAAGCATTCATTGACTTTTGTAAAACATTTGGAAATCACCATCAGTATTACTAATATAATTCTCATTGTCCTGATAATAACGCCACTGAGATAAAACGCGGCCAACTTGATGAAAATTTTTAAAACAGACAGAAAATCATAATTAATGTATGCAGGTTGGGTATAATCGCCTGTCTTTCCATCATTTTCTACTCTCTCCTTTGGTAAAACGCCAAGAAACCCACATAGCTTTATGACGTTACTCATCTTCTCTCTATCATTAAGTTTCTTTAGGTATTCTCCGGCCTTATTGTTAATTTCAGAATGTTCAAGTTTGCAATATCTTAATGCCCAATTAAGGTGGATATTTTCAAGAAGCCATAATTTTTCAACTTTCGTATTCAGCTGATCAACAGACTTGATGTATTTGAATCTATACAAAATTGCCAGGTCACATTTTTTTAATGATTCTCCTTGAGATGTGATACGTTCTGCAATTATAAACTTTACGCGGATGAGCAAAGGATGACATAAAGGAAATTTCACAATAATTGGACCTTCATCCACTTCATAATAGTAATTTTGTTTTATCTTTATTACTCGCTGTTCGAGAACCAATTTAAAATTATTATTATCATCCCTTAACCATAGTAGATCTTTGATAGAATTGGAGGTTCGATTTAGTTGGAATTGCAACTTACGAGCAAGTTCGAATTGACAACTATCATCATGTTTAACGTGATTAATACGCTCCCAGTATGAGTTGCTATTCAAGTTACTGCCCTTTTTACAGAGAAATAATGAACTAGGAAAAACTTGAGATTTGTCCCCAAACAGAACGTGAAATAGCGTCTTGCTTCCCACCTTGAAACTATCTTGGAAATAATATCGGGCTTCTTTTTCTAAACGTACTTTTCGGCTCATCAGGTCCATAGGTGTTTCGATGGTATTTTCAAAATGACGGTCATACGTACTCTTCAAGAGGTTATTATGATCTTTGCAATGGGGTTCCGCTTCAAATAAATTATTCTTGATAAGTTTTTTTTCATTCTCAATCTCTTCGTCTAACCTCTGAAATATTTCTAAAACATCCTTTTCCCCCTTTGGGATATGCATTGCCTTGTTTTCTATCAAAAACTGTAGCTTTGAAGCAACTGCCCTTCGATCTGTAAAAAAAACAGACATATTGAACTTAAACCCATCACCTCTCTGCATGTGTAATATCCTTGAAAAAGCATGTTTGGGACCCCTGTCATATTCAATTGAATCAATATCAAGTAAATCTATTTTTCTCAGGTATGAAAATCCTGATATATTCAGGTAGACATAAATATGGTTTAGAGTAACAAATGTCATAGATGCAAACTTTTGTTTATTGTTTGGACACCACACGGATGAATATCTCAAAAGAACCAACTCTTTCGGAGTTTGTAAAAAATTATGATTCACCGAGAAGAAGATTGACCTAAATTGTATATCATCAACTTTTAGACTGTATGGATAATAGTCAGGGTAGTCGACAGAAAACCTAGAAGCATTTGACACTGTGGCTGGCTCATTTACTGAACTTTTCTTTGATGAATGGAATAAATAAGAAAAATCGTTCCAATTTGCTGTACCCCATGTGTTTGCCTGGGTAGCACATGGATAATAATTTGATACAGACAGAAATGTCGAAAATAAAGCCAAATGAGTTAATTGTGTAGCAATTGGTGTAGATATCACTCTCAAGTGGTAAGCCTTATTATCAATTATAGAGTAGATATCATCCTCCGACATATAATTTTGTTTTAGTTCTTCCACCAATGTCAGAGTTTTGCTAGAAAAAGAAGTTAATAATTTATCTGTTGATGTTGAACTGCTTGAGGCAAACTCAAAAAATTGAGGTTCGATTTTTTTCATGGCTAATTGGTATAGAGGATCCTTTTCCTCTTTCATCGACAATGCAAATTTCCTATGAGAGTTTAAAATGTTTATCCACGCCTTTAACTCGCCAATACTTTCCGCTTGTAGAGTAATATCCATATACGTACTTTCTTCACCAGTTTTGCACTTTGGATTTTGGATTTTTAGTTTGAAACAGAAATTTCTAGGACCTTTTGGCAAATATTCTACAGTAATCCACAATATACCAAATTTATCGGTTTCTTCGACATAAGTTTTACTAGGTGAAAGTGAAAAAATTCCAAAAACGTTATTTTGTAGAAAACACCATCTTCTTACCCATACCACTCTTTTAGGATCATGACCAACGGTAGTTCTCATGTAAAGCCAGCCTGATATTCCCTTTTCCTCAGGGACATTCTTCTTAATTATTGATTTTGGAAGATTAAATTTCAAGTTTTGTAAGTTTTTCGTATCATAGTCGTGTAACGAACGTGATGGCTCCAATCTTGTCAATGTAAGCTTGGTAATGACGGATTTAGCTTCTGATAACTTGGATGATAGGGCTTCTAACGTCTGAAGATTACTTTCTATCCAATCGGTCCATTCCTTTAATGTTTCTGTAAGTTCAGGAGTAATGTCGATGACATCCTTAGTATCTTTAGTAGTAATAACGTTATTTCTGCGTACAATGTTTATTGTTTCTATCAAAAACTTATCCAAATTGACTTTCATCAACGAAATCGCCTCGGTTAAATCTAAAGAAGCTTCTATGTATTTGTGTTTGATATCGAATAACTTAAATGTTTCACTTTGGAGATTTTGTGGACTTGAGAGAGTACCCTCACTACTGATTGCCAAAAAGTCATTCATAAAAGAGTCGTATTTCCTTTGATAATACTCAAAAGTCCTTCTCTTGCTGAAATAAGGATTGATGGCATCGGAACGCAGAGCTGTCAATGTTGTCGCATACTGAGAGTTCTCGTCCCCTAAAACCATCTTCATAATGGTATTTGAAAGATCATTGACATCTCTAGTGAAGTCTCTGACAAGTGAAGGAGTATAAGGTTGATTGCTCACAAATCCATTGGAGAGCAATATGGGGGAAGGGAGTAGCTGTGAAAACAGCGTTTCCTTTATTCTTTGGAAGTCTTGAAATGAAGGTTTGTACGTATTTTCTACATAATCCATAGTACTGTGCATCCAACCATTCAAAGACTCCATTCTAGTATGGAAGTAGTTGACTGAAGCTCTGAAAGAGGGAGAATCTGCGGATGCCTCATTAAGTGCAACGGTTATCAGCCGTAGCTCCTCTTTATGTTCATGCATTCTCATAGTGTTTTACTAGAGAGAAAGCCGAAAATATAGTGATGAAAGAATTTGAATTGGTAGTATCAGTGTGATGGAGAACTCATAAACATTCCGTTATCATAGATATATTTAGAATAAGCATGAAGCTTGCATATAAGTCATATAGTTGTCTCTCATTGACTAAATTTTCAGATTACTTACAAACTTCGGGTAACAAATGGCCACTTACCTCACTTTAAACCAATGGCGGGACGATAGTAAGCTTACGAACTTGATGTCGTGCGGTGTAAAGGAATAGAATGAATGGGGGTGCAACTGCAATAAGCATGTTCTAATTTGTACTCTTTGATTGATTGAACAGACTAATATTTCATATATTAGTTTCGCTTTTACATCCCTCATATTATTCGGCACATTCATCTCTTGGTATTATCCTTGTGTGAATATCGCTCAAAAATCCAGCATATTGCGAAGGCGGTAATTCCCATAAATTGTGCAGAGTGCTGCCCTTTGTGTAGATGCTAGCTTACTATTAACTATTGTTGTGCTAATGTTTTAATAGGGAGGGGGGGGGGGTTATACTGTAGTGCCGCATCCACACGCCCTAGAAGTTGTTTTTATAGTATCAAAGTACATACACTTTGTTAGATCCTGTATCTTGATCTTATTACATGGACCAACGGAGAATTATGTTGATGGCGAATACCTTACAGCGGGAAATTGTACAATGAGATCGACTTACGTACTCTAAGAACCCATCAACTCTATGAAGAGGGTAGCAACATTGAAAGCTTGTTGCAAAACAACAATGCGCAATGATGTTTGGGATTATACTATTAAATCTCTATGTATTGTATTAAAGATACTTTAGTTGAAAATTAAACCTCGCTGACAGCATCCAATCCTTTGTTCCTAACTAAGATGGGGAAATACTTTATCAAGCACCTATGGATTGCTGGTACGATAACATTTTTAATACAATGCATTTTCTTCTTTTATATACTTAATTACTATTGATCTCATATATCAAATCAAGTTATATATAGTGTCCGTTTTGTTTATTTTTTCTTTTTATATAAGACATTTGACATTGATTTAAAATCTACATCTAGATGAAAAATTGATTCGACACACCAATTCCATTCCACAATCAAAATTGACCCGATCTCGTCATGGTCATTTATCAATTTGGTTAGCTTTTTCACTTGTGAAGCTTTGGTGACAATAATCACGTATTTGAAAACTTCTCCATTGACTTGCTTAGGAACGTCGTTATACATCAGATCTTCAAAAATGCATTTCTTACTGCGTAAAACATTAATTTTTTCAATTCCATGTGTTTTCAGAACAGAACCTATTGTATCCACACCACCAGGTATATCATTGACTAAGTTAATACATCTAATGTTCGCTCTTTCGAACACTTTAGTGGGTAGTTTGGTCTTTGATACTATACTCTCGTCAACTCCCTGAACCTCATAGTTAAATAAATTTAGGTTTATTTGAGGCTTTTCCTTTTTACTATGAATTATTTTTAATAAGTCTGTGATAAATTCAGGTTTCAACGCAAAGTTCAAAGGTTCAAAACTCAAACTTTTCAAAAACTTTTCAGTTCTCAAAATCTTGGGAGCAAAAATACAATTCAGTCCTTCGGTTTCTTTGATATTGTCAAAGATCTTTATACCTAACTGACTTAAAATTTCTATGTCAACTTCATCAAATCCATCATGGAAACATCCAGTACAAACCGCTCTTAAGTTATAATCAGGTAACTCATGAAACTTTGCTAACATCTTTTCCGCTTTAACAACCAATTGCAAGTTTTTATCTGATTTTTTAGTTTCTTGAGGAAAATCTAACTTCTCAGTATCAATTCTTTTCCTTTTGAAGTTTCTTTGAAACTCATTCAATGATTCAATATCGGTATGTAACCTCTTTGCAGCTTGCGTCTTCGCCAATCTTGAATTGCTACTTGAAGGTGTGGAAGTTTGCGTTTGCATAGTATTTGGAGCAACAACATTATTTTTAACATTTTGCGATGTCTTTGGTGTGGTATACATAGAATCAATAGGTGATTTTGTATTATCAATGCCCTCACCGTTGTCGGATAATCCTTCGAACAAATGCGAGAATTTATCAGTTTCTTTCTTAGGATTGACATCTTCTCCTGAGTTTTCTTCTCCTGCGTTTTCACTGCTTTGCTTACTTTTCGTGAGGTCATCTAATTCGGTATGACATTTCTTGGTTATTTTTTCGTTCTCTTTTTCTTTCAAAAACTTCTCTTTTTCTTTGATTTGCTGTCCTAGCTCTTTCTGGGATTCTGTCTCCTTCTGTTTCTCTTTATAGTCGACTTCATTCTTCTTATGTAATTGCTTTTCCATTTCTAGTTTAGTGTCTTTCCATTCAGGGGTTTTTTGGCTCTTATTAGTATCATATCCTACAACCGGATTCGAAATCTCCTTCGTCTCTGTTTTATCATGATCCTCGAAAGGGAATTCTGTTTTTCCACTGATATGCGAATTTGATTCTTGTTTTTGTAAATTAGCCCTGGTATTTTCAATTCGTGGTGAAGCTGTTGTTGAAGTTTTGGAACCAGAATCTTGTGCCGAATCTGTTGGATCAATTCCATCCACTTCTTTAGAAATTTTTTGTAATTTGTCAATTTTTTCATCAATTGAATTTCCAAAAGTACTGGCGGGTGTACTACCTCTTCTTGGCGGTATGATAGTCTCCTCTCCAGTTTGGCTCTTTATGGTAGACAATTTCCCTGATATAGGTTGCGTATTATTGGCTGCTATCGATAGCATTTCTGAAGCTTGAAGAGATGAATAGTTCCTATCAGCTTGGCCAATATTCCATTTAATGTTATCATCTAGTTTAAAATTTTGAAATCTACTATCTTTGGGATTTAGTTTGGAATTATTCATATAGCATTCTTCTAACCACAAGTGATTTGTTACGATAATGGCATTCTGTGGGTCTAGTGACCATTTCTTTGCGACTTTGAATTTCTTACCAATTGCATTCTTAGTTATCAAATGTGTGTTCTTCCTTGTCAATTCAGGCGTACTAAGTCCTCCTAATATTTCTACTAATCTCTGGATATAAAATCTCTGGGAACCGAAATAATTGGTGTAGGCAACTGTTAATTCTTTGGAAGTGAATAATTTAGCATGAAAGGGCTGGTGAATAAGTTTACATTGCGCTGCAGGTACGAATTGTTGTAGCGCAAACATATAGAAAAGCCAACTTACATTTCCAACATAAATTTCTGGCTTTATGTTTTCCGTTTTTTCCAGTATCGACGAATTGGCAGAAAAGCCTATATAACAGTCGATATCAGGAGAGGCTTCGTACACAGATTTCAAATCGTCAGAAAAAGTCAACGGAGTTACTTTACCATCCAAATTTTCGATGAATCCTTTTAAAAACCAATACAAAGGTGTAAAAAAGTTTAAATCTGGTGAAATAGCAAAGTGGTGGTTTTTGAATAAAGTTTTGCTTGGGTGAAGTGTAAGTTGTGATGAATACGTGTCTTTATCACCAAGGACTTCCTCCCATTTAGTGAATAGGTGTTCCTCCGTGGAGTCCTGCATATCAAGCTCACATAAATTAGAAAGTTCGTCTGTTAAAGGCTTCGCCATTTTAAAATGATATAATAGCCACGTTGGATATACAAATTTCCATTCTCTTGAAGGCTTTTCCGCATGTTTGTTGGTTAATGATGAGGAAAAAGAACCAAAGGTCAATTTATTTACCGTCTCTATGATTGGGTCCTTGGGACTTTGTACAACCACATGCGTCGTTCTGTTTGAAATGTAATTGACCGACGTGCCACCCAATAAGTGGAGCAGGTCTGAATATAAGATGTACTCACATTTATTGAACGAGCTTTTGGAAATGTATACTTGACAGTCTCGAAGCAAATGAAAAGGATTTGGTGAATACATATTTGTCCTTAAATGCCTCTTCGTCTTTACTGAATCCTGGACCCAAGCATGCGACACTACCGGGATCAAAAGATCGAAATAAACTGCTTTGTAAAAAGGGAAATCTATTGTATTGCTGATTACAAAATGTACCGTGTGCGGACCAAATTTGTCCATGAACCAATCTCTATCCATGTGAGTGTCCCTTGAATCTTCCTTGTAAAGTGTATATATGCGACAGTTATTGCATGAATTATTCATCAAAGTCTCTTTAGTAGAATGAGCGATGGGAAGCTCAGCCTCTGAGGCCACTAAGATCAAAAAATTTAGCTGTTCAAACAGAACTGAAGAGCTCATAGCTTATATCTCGACCAGAACACTATTTCCTGGAAATCTTACTTGGAGTGTTAATAACCTTGCATTGAGTATAAACTATAGCATGTATATGATGTATTTATTTATTAGCAGAGAAATGTGACGCGAAAAATCCAACACTTCAGTGAGTGAAAAATAAAACCACGTTCTAAATTTCTTACCCTGTTGACGCGTGAATAAATGTGGGCGGCTAAAACCAAAAATCTTGAAACAGGATAAAGAGAAGATGAGCTAAAAGTATAAATCTACAGAAAACCGCTTGTGAAATAACCGGAATATACATGCTTGACTTTCATTGGGATGTACAAAAGATACGAGAAATTCCAGATGTGGAAGAACACACCCTTATTCAATGCATTACAGTGGACACGAGCAGGTTGGTTGCTCGGCTAGAGAGGGAGTTACAAGACGAAGAGAGCAGTGTCGATTTTATTGTCGAACAGATGCAACTACTCATAGATAATGTTTTTGAGAAAGTGCGAAAAAGCTCTGGAGTTTCCACTGATCGTTCTTTGGTGATAAATTTAAATTTTACACATCTGAAATTCTCTGTGGCTTACTGGGATATCTTATTGGAGAGGGCACTAGACCAGATGAATGGTTCATCAAAAACAGAAGCCCGTTATTTTATTACTGAGGCTACATCGGTGGAAAGAGGTCAATATATTGAAACTAATCAATATTTCCAGAGTTTCAAAGCCAACCAGCGTCTGGAACGAGACAGTGTAGATATGGACGAGTTTATTGATTATGAAACACTGATCAAACACATAATTTTTGGTCTTTTTAAACAAAACAGTATTCCAGATCAGGATTTTGAGGCCATTTTGTCGAGATTTCATAACTTGGAAAGTTTGATGGTTGCTTTCAACGAGTAGTGAAACCGAGACAAAAAATGAAGAAAAAAAAAGAAAAAAAAAAACAGGTATTAAAATTATTAGTTACTTATCTTTATTTATTTGCTTGTTTATTATTTTAGTAGCGGTCTGCCATTTTGCAGAACTAGGAACCCATGCTTTTTTAATAGAAAAACTCCTCGTCCTCATCAATTTCTACGTCTTCTGAATCGACCGCGAGGTGACCTTTGAAGTTAAGTTTCATGGGATTGACCTTTTTTTTCTTTCCAAACATCTTGATTTTGTGCTCATTTAACTTGAGTGAACATGGCGATACCAATCTGTCAGTGGGCGACGCAAATCTTTGTTGTAGTTGAAGTTTCCTCTTTGGGTCCTGCTTCAATAGGTCCCTTTTGAACATTGTCTTTTTTATAAAGTTGCTATTAGTATGTGAGGACTTCATATTTGAAATATTTTTGTTCTTGAAGATCCGGAAAGTTGTAATCCCCTCTTTTAAATCAGGTATATTTTCCTTATTAGCATCCGCTCCTCTTTTCGCCAATGCATTGTAATTATTACTGTTATTGTTTTTGTTGCTTTTGTTGTTTTTGTCGTTGTTAATTTTGTCGTTGCTGTCGTTGATTATAATGTTATTTCTGATGATATCAGTTTTAAGGATGGAGGTTGTGCGCGTTGATTGGTCACTTGTCTTGTTGGACATAAATACGTTTCTGTTGTTTCACTATATATATTAGTTTGCTTTCCTACGAGAAGTACTTCAAGATAGTGACTGATCTCAATGAACAATTGAAACTGGTCCTCTAAACATCAGCTTTAAGAGTAACATTACCGGTCTCGAAGGAGAAATTCTCCTCTTGTGGCAGTATTGTTTCAAGCTTTTGCTAACAATTTTCATTAAGAAAAAGGAAAGATGACTGTTTACGTATTTCCCAATTAGGAAAAGAGATTGAAGACAAAGGTTTTTTTTATTAGACCTGATTTTTTTTGTGTGTAACCCTGGAAAAGGAGGGTTCAAGATTTTGGTATTTTCTCTATTTTCCGCAATGAGAAGAGGTACTACAATAAGAACCAATGAAATATCAATAGAGACTAATGAGTCTTTTGCCGAGCAAGTCGCATCAAAGTGTTGATTACACAGTGAGACACGCTTCGTTTACTTTATCTGTCTACTTTCTTTGCTGATATTTTTTGGTCGCTTTCAGCCTTGCTTTGACTACTACTTCCTAATACGTTTTTGTTTTATTCCACTTTTTTTTTTGTTCATTTGCACTAGCATCGTTATAGACACACGGTATGTGGATACTCATATACCTATTTATTATATGGTCCTCACTTCGAACGTGGGTTGCTGCTGTTGACTTTACGGTCGGGGATATTGTGAATGAGACGGTTTCAACAGCGGTGTGGCCTACAATGTCCCCTCAAATGACGGTTGCCTTCAGGTCTCAAAGGGATGTCATGGGAAACTTAACTATAGACCAGCTGCCGTATGTAGGTTTGAACCTGCGGCAGGTCTTATTTAATAATCAAACTAACATGATAAATGAAGGTAATAATACTAGACTACTTACTCTGTTTAAGTCTATGCTATCCTCGGAGGTGAATGCTTTTGTCCTGGACTTGGAACAACATAGTAATGACTTGATGGTGGCAGATACCACATTATTATTCAGCGACGTCCTAACTGCTTTACAATCTTTCATTTTTAGTACACAAAACAACCTCTATGCAAATATAATGGTGCTATTACTGAATATATCAGCGTCTATGCCAGAAAATGCGGAATACAGTTATCAGAACCAAACTTTGAACACCACCTCTATCCTGGACAAAAATATAGGAAGCACTTTTATATACAAACCTACAGATTTACAAAGCGATAGAGCGAAAAATAATACTTGGAACATCTACGGAAAATCATCTATCGATGGCTGGCCTACTCTAGGTTCTGTATTATACGAACAAAAGAAAAGACTAGTTATAGGAGAACTAACGGATGTCCTCAATGAAACTACTGCGCCGTACATTTTCCCCCATAATGTTTTCCATTATGAACAGGGGAATATTACATTGGATTGTCCCTCTACTGTGGAGGGCCTTGTCAATTTATCATCTGTTCACTGGAGGTTTTTGGACTCGCAGTTTAATTCTGTAGATATTAAAGAGTATATTTCATGCGGCGTATCGCCAATAATAAGCAATCCAGCATATATTAATAATGTGACACATTTAGCGGATTTAATCCATGGAGGCAACGTTTGGTCATGGGATAACAATCAACCTTCGGTTACTCGATCAACGTCTAAATCAGGAGACCTATCCAGCGCGCTAGAAGCTTACAACTGCGTCCTTTTGTATTACTTTGCCAATAATGAGACAGTGACATGGAGAGTGGATAATTGTTATAATTCTAATATTGGACTCTGCAGGTATAAAAATACGGCATTTAAATGGTTGGTGAGGTCCAATAAGGCTACATACTTTGACTTTGATAGTTACCAGGGATCCAAATGTCCTGATCAGTACACGTTTAACATTCCAAGGACTCCATTGGAACAAAGATCATTGATTTCTTATTTGAAGAATGCCTCCTTTCCCGATACTCAAATATGGATAGATCTAAACTCCATATCAGTGAGTAACTGTTGGGTCAGTGGTGGTCCGTATGCAAGTTGCCCGTATGAAAAGGTCATTTCCAGAAGAAATTTCGTGAAAATGATGGTGCCTGCATCGGTTTGTTCCTTTGCCCTATTGTGTATTGTCGTTTACTTGAGCGTATTGAAGGTCCCTATTTATGATAATAGGAAGAATTGGAGGAGAGTTATCAATAAGATCTCGAAATCGGAACTGGAAGGTGTACCTTCCTAGTATCTATCTCCACTTCCTACACTTTTTAACCTTGACAATGTCAGGACATTGACATTATATCTAGTGTGTTTTTTTTCGTCACATTTACTATTACTTTCTTCAGCATTTGTTTAGAACAAAATTGTATTATTTATATATCAAAGATTGCATTTTTATTTTGTTTAATGACACCTTTCAAATTTGTTCTTCATCTAAACTATAAAAATACGGTACACTTATATAAGGAATCATAATCCGAGGGTTAGATCATGAGCAACAGTTGATGTAGGATCAAGTAAAAGAAGGGAGTATGTCACTGTGATACCGGTGATGCTCTCTTAATAACACGATGTATCAGCCTTCTCCTTTTGAACATTGGGTCAAATAGGAAGTCCCCCGTTACTGGCAAATTTAGACCTCGTTCTATTACCCATCCATGTACATCACTGTCAATTTTCCAGCTAAAATTTGGATCAAACGTCCAGTGTGGAGGTGGAGTAACGTCAGCCAATGAATCCACACCTGGTGGGAATTGTTGTGCTCTTCTATACGGATCCTGTGGATCGAAAATCCTATTGGAGAACCGAAAAAACCTCCACTCGTCGGGCAGTAAACCCTTCCTATATATTTCAAAAATTTCAATGTATCTAATTTCTGGCGTTTCATCAAATATCATGTTATGTGTCTGATTTTCTCTCTTTTTCAATTCTTTGTATTCTTTTCCCATCTTTCCCCTCTTGAAAAAATCAACTATTTTTAAGTGAGCTCTTGGATGCATGTATATCAACAAGCACCAAGCAGACACGCTACACACATAACTCCAGTTCATCAATGGTGATAAAATTTTCAGGAAAACGACTAAAAGAAATCCTGCAAAAAATCGTTTAGTGGAGTACTCTTCGTTTTGAAAACTAGCAGAATTTCCAAGAAAAATATTAATGGCATCGATGACATGAAGGGTACCAGAAGTCATGTCTTGCATATCACGTAAATTAATTAACACTTTCATTCCTTGCTTTAATTCTCGTGTGTTTTCGGGCTTTTTATCTAATTCAGATATCTCTTCCATTTCTTGGTTCCTAGATTCCAAAGTGTCCATGAAGGATTTAGAGAAGAATTGTTGGCCGCAACTGTACTCATTTTTTCCCTCATAACATACATCATATAACAACGATGACCCATGATTCCGTTTCAGAGGATATATACTTCTCTGTAAAGGGTGTTTGCGTACATAGCCAGGAACTACTATACCATAAATGAAGCGGAAGACAGGAAAAATTATCAAGTACATCGGATTGAAACATATCAAAGTAAATAATATTAACGCCGTCACCGTTCCCGTGGGGTTTCTCCAAGTCAGTAGACGAACTATGGAGTCTTGGAGTTCAAAGATCGAGCCCATTTTCTTTGACAATTTCTTGAAATTACTACCTAGTGTAGTTGCAGAAAACACAGGGACTCTTTCTGTGTCCAAATCATGCTCAATTGTAGTGTTGCTACTAAAATGTTCCCTTTCCGGCAATTTTTCAGGGACCAGCCTTGAAATCAGCTTATCTAAAAATACATCGATAAACGGATCTTTTTCACTGTTGGAAGTTGTAGGTTCTAGAGCCGGTTCTAATTCGGTTTCATCTTCATAGTAGTCAGCAGCCTTTTCAAAGTGTGCAGAACATTTAAAGTGCGCATCACACTCACTACATTCTTGCTCCTCATACGGAGAATTTGCTGAATACTCTGGCAGATCTGACGTATCAGATGAGTGGGAGGTCTTCAGCCGCTCAATGGATGTACTGAACAGAGAACCAGCAATTTGTTGAAGTAACTCCTTCTTGCTAATTCCTTGGCTTGTTGCGGAAGAAGTGGCTAGAGAAGAATGGCTCATCTCAGAGTTCCCACTTGCTGAGCCTTCTGACAAATTTTCAGCTATATTAGGCGATTTCGATATTGCTGCCTCTGCTTCCAGTATAGAATCCAACACCTTGTTGTACTTACCAGCGAAGTACGATCTAACGGCGTCTTTGCTCGCACTCCTGCGGCTTGAGCTAGTCTCACTCATTTACTGAATGTACCAGTCCTCTTGTTAGCTTAGATTTGTGCGCCTATTCTTATTTTTGCATACTTTTATCTGTTGATGACTCCAATTCTTCATTAAACGCTTTATTCTTCAATATGTCACAATAAAGGGAAACTTCATCGCGACGGAAATAATGAAACTTATTCCCTTAACCCTAACTTGACCTTCTTTTTTTTTCTGTTCAAAAAAACAATGAACCTAGTATATCCTTAAAACCCCGAATAACATACTATCATAACCCTGACGCGTTTTGAAGAATTCAAAAAAAGTTTCGTGAAGCGACAAACATTTTTTTCAGTAGCTCCAGGAAAACTGCTCACCTAAATAGGAAAGTACATCAAAAGTCAAACTTTCTTCTGTATTTTTTTTCTCTTTTCATTCTAGTAAGAATTTTTGAATCCCAGAAAGTCATGGTATAGCTTTTGTGGAGATAGACCTTGTTTTTATTCATATCAAGCCTTTTCAGTGCTTTCTTTTTATATTATTTCTTTTGGTCCCTATTCTCTCGTTGAACTCACATAGTATCACAAAGTTCTGAAGAGGTTTTTTTTCGTGATGTACCATACCCATATGCATGAAAGTTTGTCATCTGTAACTTCAGCAGTGACTATCCCCAACGTGACCTATGTCTACCGAAGGCTCACTAGAAGAGATGATAGTGATTCATCACCTTCCTCAGCGTCCAGTACGAATAGTAGTAAATCTGCCAAATGTACAGGCTCCAAGCAAAAGTGTCAAAAACCCACGAATTCGAGTCATAGCACCAGCGTGACTGTCGGTGTAGCTGTTGCGGTACCGATAGGTGTCATTATAATCGTTTTAGCTGTGATACTTTACATCGTATATAGAAGAAGTAAAAAAGAAGCTGAGGAAGACAATGACCCAGATTTCGAAGGGGACTCAGAATTTTTACCGGCAATACAGGATTATTCTTCTGGAATGAATCATCCATACTCCAGCGACTCACAGCAAGACTTCGTGGAGAAACCTTTACCACCTTCAGATCCCTTTGCTAATAGTATGAATAGTAGCGAATATAATCTGAGAAGCGTTACTCCACCTGCTATTAGTCGATCATGGTACGTAGACCCGTTTCAGCTCCCACACGAGTCAAATGACTGTAGTAGTCTAAGAGATTTTGCGATGAAAGTACAAGGGGATGGGATAGGAGGTTATAAAGTGGCAGCTAATTCCAGAAATGCTAGTCAAACGTCACTGCATCCGGATAATTTTTCTAATCATACGCCATTGAGGGCATCCTCGAGATTCCAAGAGAGTAGAAGCGTTCAGTCTCACAATAGCGTGACCGATAATAATCAAATTCCACACAGTTCCGCCACAGCAATTGCCTACAAGCAGTCAACTTCACCTAATGAATTGAGTAAATCAACTAGATTTGATGAGGAGACAGAGATTTCGAATGAGTCACATAGATTGTCAGGCAACGACGCGTTCGAGTTTGAATTCGATGATGCTTCAGAAAAGACTCATAGGAAGAGTCTGCAGGTTGGTAACAATGATGACTACGAGCTTCAAGTCATTAAAGAACCTGAACACGTGGATGATGGTACTGGTAGCAAAAATGAAGAAGATGACTATTATGTGTCCCGTTTATCGCCTAATGAGGAGGAAGATATTCAAAGAATGAAGAGTATTTATCAAGTTTATTTGGATAGAGCTAAAACAATGATAAAGGGGCAGGAAAAGCTAGACAACGCAAAAGGTCTATCGAATGATGACACTATGATCGATAATTTGGACCATAATCCTCTCTCTTCCATCCAGGTTAGCAATCATGATAGTATTGACAATATTGAGTTTCCAAAAGCAAAACACCTGACACAAGACGCACTTCCAAAAGAAGATACTACTTCGGAAGTATATGCTTCAAAAATGAACCATAAACCTAATCAATACATTGAAAAAGATACATTGGCTGTGAATGACATAGAAGCGGCAGCCTCTAATAGAATTGCTTCTTCGATTTATTCAGAGGCAATTCAGCCAGTGGATTATCAAGGTCAAAGTCAAAAACATGAACAAGTGGCGGTGTACGGTGGCTACTCACAGTCTCCCGCCTCTGGATATAACGAAAATGTACAACAAGGGTATGCTGTGCCAGTTGTTCAAAACCCACAATGGTATGGTGCCCCAACTCCTCAGCAACAGCAATATAATCATCCCCAAACCTTAGAAACTATTGGAGAATTACCAACACCTGCATATCTAGCTCAATCAGTTTCTTCACATTCACTGACCTCTTTTAAGAGACCAAACAAGCAACAACTTCTTCAATTACAAACCGCAAGACTAAACGGCACTGCGTTAAATCCCGTAGATCATCCAGCAATGTTTTATTCACCAACAAACGATACCTATTATGCTTCACAACGACAAGGTCAGTTTATGAAGTCCAGTGAAAATGGGGCCGTTCCCTCACCTTACCAACTTAGACAAAGTGTAGTGATGACAAATCCTTCAGACTTAACGGCAAAACCATCCTATAAACCAGCCGGTTCTTTCAGAAGTGTAAGTGCCACGAATTCAAGGAACAACAGTTTAACCACACAAAACAATACTTATCTCCAGCAGCAGCAGCAGCAGTACAATCTTCGTGTTAGCGGGATATTAGAAGAGACGGACATCGTTCAACCACCTAGTGTTGGTGGCATTTTGCCTCATAGTGGTTCACAGGATGATTTGAGAAGACAATTAGGATCTTCTCATAATTATGTTGTTAATTAATATCTGGTGGTGAAAGGACAAACCATTGGATAGTTAAATTTATATTTCATCGAAAAGATTTTCAAATTGTGTATTTATACTAAGTAAAATATGTAGAGAGCATTCCTTCTAAATGTATTTTTAAGTTTGACGCATATTCATTAAAAGACATTGTATGCTGGTTGTCGCATTGCTGTTAGTATGTAATTTTCCCATGGACAGATATTACTTCTTTATACATATGAGAATCTTTTACGTCTACACTCCTTTGAACATCTTAAAACCTCATGGCATTCGAATCTGCTGGCAAGTTACTTACTCAAAGCAATTTCACAATGTTCAAAAATACTACATCCCATTCGCAAAGTAAAAACGTAGGAATAGATAGTCCAAACTATGAAAAGTCAAAATCATCAATTTTGTTTCTGTATCTCAGCAATGTTTTCTTTATTTTAGAGTTATCAACCCAAGTGACGTAGTCCTCCATATTTCTTGTTACGAGATAGGCCGGATCGTTGATCAAGTTTGGACCTACACGAACATGACCTTGTTCGATGAACTTAACTGCGTCCTGTATAGTTTCTGCCATTTTTAATCGGTGCATTATCACAGGTAATCGTCTCCTACATATGGCACTAACAGTAACTTTATTTTCCAGATCAGATATCTTGGATTTTGTTGTCATGACACCCATGGCATATAGCTTGTCTAGTAGTAACTGCTCGTGCTTGCGACGAAACGGATCAGTGGGAGGTAGCAATGATAATTTGTTGGCGAGACGACGAATGTCACCGCATATTCTGTTATATTTATGATAATCTTCACGATTTTGAATATGATATGTTCTCATAACCTGAGTGTCACGATGACCTTGGTCCTGCTTCCACTCAAGGAAGTCTACCTTCTTCAAAAGTTTCTGTTCATGATGCTTTAGTTTTCTAACCATGATTAATTGATATCGTGTCTAGTATGCTTCGCCTTTGTTTGTTTATTTAGAATAATCTAAATCATTCAGATGATTGAATGTTCAAAAGAATTTTCTATGCGATGAGCTTATGATTGTGAAAAAAAATTTCACTGAAAAAGTAGAGGGTAATCAAAAATAAAGCGGAAATGGGAGGAGACAATATGGTTATAGAGGAGGAAAATCAAGTAGTATAGAATAATTGATGATCACATAATAGGGTCATAAAATCTTAATATAGGGATTTAGGTGGGCCGATGTCGTTCGTTCAGAAAAGACTACTGTCTCAGACAGTTTTTCTACGCTCTCAAGTGGGATCTTCACCACTTTATATATTGCCTGGAGTTCAAATTTCGATAAGTGCATTGCCCATACCCAGGATTATTAGAAAGGGTAGAACATCACTGAATATATCACAAAATATTATAGTTACGGGTCCCAAGGGAAAACTTTCCATGGAGGTACCCGATTTTTTGGAGTTGGACAGAGATGAAAAGCATGGTAAAATGAACGTTGTGGTCCAGAATTCAGAGGATAAGCATCAGCGTTCCATGTGGGGTACAGTAAGATCGCTTATAAACAACCATATCATTGGTGTTACTGAGGGACATCTTGCCGTTCTTAGATTTGTAGGGACAGGTTATAGGGCCCAATTAGAGAATGATGGGAAATTTGTCAATGTTAAAGTTGGTGCATCTATCAAACAAGGGTTGAATGTTCCTGAAGGTATTGTTGTCAAATCACCTGCTCCTACATCTCTGATTGTTGAAGGATGTGATAAACAACAAGTTCTTCTCTTTGCTGCCAAATTGAGGAAATTTCACCCACCAGAACCGTATAAGGGTAAAGGAATATATGTTAATGGTGAAACGATAAAACTAAAGGATAAGAAAATCAAATAGCCTGTCAATTTTAATTACTTTCAAATTCATTTTCATTTTTTTTTGTATGACATGTAATTTTTTTACGTTATAGGGAGTATCTTGTAAATATCCTATGAAAGCAACATAAAGAAAAGGTTTATCAACTATTACTGCAGTGAATGTTCTTGGTTTATCAAAGACCTAAAGCTAATTAAAGCTCTGAGTGTCACATATACTTTTTATAAGTTTTCAGGAAAATG
Source organism: Saccharomyces mikatae IFO 1815 (assembly GCF_947241705.1). NCBI lineage: Eukaryota > Fungi > Ascomycota > Saccharomycetes > Saccharomycetales > Saccharomycetaceae > Saccharomyces > Saccharomyces mikatae. The sequence goes on along the minus strand of NC_079263.1, from coordinate 383,110 downwards.
AGCACTCTCATCAAGCCTGCAATAGTTCGTATTCAATCGGGTAGTTTTAATGTTTTGAAATAAAACGTATTGTTAACAAATGTGAATATTTTATAGCGTCTTTATGTTGAATACACTGGCTATACAGCCATGTTAAACTCTCTTTCAACTGTGTTTTTTTTTTATGTTTTGTTGTGTTTGAAATGATTAACATATCAAAGAGGCTCATACAGAAGACAAGAAAAAATGGGTGAAACAAAATATCAAACAACTAGAAAAGGCAAATCAAACATTATCATCACCATTTTTTACTGCTATTATTATTATTATTATAATTACTATTATTACTATTACTATTACTATTATTGTTATTATTATTATTATGATTATTATAATTATTATTATTGCCAATATTGATATTATATTCAAATATTCTTTTCGTTTCTAAGATTCAGCGATAGGAAACCAATCACTTGACTAGCTCATTTAAATAGCTTCTTTAATTTGCCGAAAAAACCAGTCTTTTTCTTCTTTGGTTCTTCTGATGTAGATGACAGAGGAGAAGTTGTCTGCTTCTTCGGAACTTTTATAGAATGCTTTCTACCTACTTTGGTAGAAGACTTCTTCTCTCTGCTAGATTCTGACCTTTTGACCTCTTTGATTTCGTTTCCTTCTTGTTTCTTCTTCTTTTCTTTTCCTTCAGATACCTGTGATGATTTCTTACCTTCAACTTCGCGTTTTCCAGCTAAGGTTGGTTTAGAATCTTGGTTAACGATCGGATCTAAAGTAAATACTTGTTCTTGCTTAGGTTGCATCTCTCCTGTTTTAGATCTGTCTAATGCGTTCTCAGTAAGTTCATGCTTCTCTGCTGGCTCAACTTTCGATGATTCGGGAACAGATATTTGAGCATCTGGAGTAGGTAAAGGTTCAGGCTCATTTTCTACCGGAGTAGTTACTTCTAGTTTTGGGGCAAGTCCTTGTACCTTAGGAGCGGCTTCCTTGATTTCAACAATGGGATCATCCGTTTGTGAAGGTTCAGGAATCGATTCTGCAACTTTTGGTTCGACTACAGCAGGTTCTGTAACTTGTTCCTTTTTGCTTAGCCTTTCGTTTAACTCCTTAGCATCCACATCTCGAACTTCGGTGAACTCTTTAATTTCATTTGAGTTAGGAAGAAGGACTGGTCCTGGTCCACCGATAACACTGTTTAGTTGAGTGGCGTTTAGATTTTCATCGATTGGTAGGATGTGAAAATTATCTGAAGATGCATTAGAAAAATCCATGGGTTCCGCTAATGGAGTTTCTTCTCTCGAGGTGCCAGTGGCATCTTCAGTCGTAGTTCCAGTCACACCATCTTCTTCCTCATTTCCTTCCCCATTATCATCCAAACTCTCATTGGACTTCTTATTGCTTTTAGTATTCTTCTTCTTTAATTTAGATCTTCTTTTCTTGTTGTTCCTTTTGCTCTTCTTTCTATTACTTGTAGAAGGAGGACCAGTTGCGCGAGGCAGTTTACCACATATCAAACCACCTGCCTCCGGAATTTTACTGGCTCCCACGATTTCCTGTGTTTCAACCAAATCAACAATTTGAACGAAATTGTTCTCAATCCCCTCACTAACATGCTCTTTCTTATAAGAGTCACTAACGCACCAAATCCCGTCAACAATGAACTTGAATTGAAACTTGTCATGCTCATTAGCCAGCTTAACAGGGATAGTAATTTCGAAATTGCCCCTAGCAGTCTTCACGAGGGGTAATGTGCCCCTCCAGTCATCAAACGTTCCTGTCAAGATAACATCTTTAGGGCCAGCCGGCCAACTGAAAGTGTAGTTAAACGTGAGATCGTTGCTCATACTTATCATTAATCAATTTTCTTGGTAAGTTGATACTTCTTTATTCAAATAACAGAGGATATACAAACAAATTCGTTCTTATCCTTGCTTGTATTGTTTACTTGGTGATGAGGTCGGATTTCAACAATCATGACAACGCCACTTTACTTACACGGGTAACAGCCAAATTATATTGCGTCAAGGCGTCATTTTTATTCCTAGAAAACCCAGTAGAACCTTAATAAATTTTACTATAATATAGCTTTTAATTCAACCGAACTTGCGTAACTTTGACAGTGTTGTCCTGGGGGTCAACTAGATTAGTATCAACTTTATGTAGTCCAATTTCGTCAAACGCAAACAACACCATGAGTGGAGATTTCTTTAAAAGTCTTTTATAGGATATAAAACTTATTAAATGGGATCAATGCTTTGATGTTCTAGAAAGCCTCATAATAATTTTGATGCAAAAGTTAAGTATAGACGGAATGACCGTATTATTCGTGCTGCCAAATATCATATATAGTGTTTAGAAGATGTCAGGAATTATTAAACGGGTAGAATATGCCAAAAACTAAGCGAATCCGGTGGAGGTATAAGTGCGAGAATCGATAATGTAAAGGGTAATGAAAAGCAGATCTTCTTATACTATATTCCTCCCTCATATAGTATAAGAAGATCTGCTTTCATTCTTAATTAATACTACAACTTAACCACTTGTTGGAATGAAAATCAACTATTATTCATCAGCTAGTAGTCATACTACTAGTACATTATCATATACAGTGTTAGAAGATGACGCAAATGATGCGAAATAGTCATCTAAATTAGTGTAAGCTGAAACGCAAGGTGGATAATGTAATAGGATAATGACTGACAACATATAAAATAAGAGGATATATGAGTATATTATTATGTAGAATTACGAGTTCCATTTATTGGATTCCTATATCCTCGAGGAGAACTTCTTGTATAATCTGTATGCCAAACAATATTTCCTTTATCAACAGTGGTGTTGCAATAAGCAATTAATACCATCAATTTACTCGTATAAATTGGAATAAGCGATTACAACTATGCGTTCTTCGTATAAATTGGATTAGAAGAATTCTAATAATAGAATTTACTGCAGTAGTAAGATAAAAATCTATTAATTGACCAGAACTTGATATATACGAAGATGAGTTATCAACAAATCTTTTCATCAATGTTCCGAATTATGTCTGAATCAATGGATTTAATACAATCAATCAGCGTGTGTTTTATATACCTCTTTTCTATAATTTAAGAAGGAATGACTTATTCTTAATTTACAACTTACTAAACGACTAATTATCAACACCTTGTGTTGCTCAATTTGTTCGTTACGTTGTAAGGTTGTTACATGGGTGTTTCGTAAACGTTTAGGATGATGGGTTAGGATGATGGGTTAGGATGATGTTCAGTCATATTGAGGTATCTAACTCTGAGGTAGAAGAACATTCAACAGATTTCACGGGCGTGTGGTCTAGTGGTATGATTCTCGCTTTGGGCGATCCTCTTGTCAAACAGGAGGAACTAAGCATGCGAGAGGCCCTGGGTTCAATTCCCAGCTCGCCCCTTTTTCTTTGAAGAATTTTAAAGAAACACGGCAAGCAGCTTATTACGAGATGTAATGCTCGAGAACAATCTCAAGAATTGGGACGTCTGCATTCATCTATCTCTGGCTTCTTCTTTTTTTTTGGGAGGGGAGGGGTATGAAAGGTCAGAATACTATACGTACTGATATAGAACAGATATGTTGGTTGGAGTGAGTGGTACGAAATTTTGTGGTTGCGAAGACGTAATTAACTTATTGGTCCATCATTTCCATTTTGAATTACTTAACCATCTCGATAATCCAGATGAAATCTTGGATTACGCGACAAAAAACTACACAAATAATTTAGTTGTGCTACTAGAAAATTTATCATTATTGGAAAAACTGGAAAAAAGGCCTTTCTTCGTCCATCTTTCTATCGATGCTTCAGTCACTACAAGGGTATCATTATACAGGAAAGTGAATCATGTGGAGAATTTGCAATTAGAACAAATAATTCAAGCCATTGATGAGCATGACTTTCAACCTGAAGGTATTAAGTTGAGAGAAAGATCGCATCTTAAATTCAAAATAGTTCACGAAGACCCTGACCAAAAAAGGCAGAACTTAATTAACAATATCACCACCCAATTGAAAATTCTCGATTACAAAGAGAAGGAAATGGCTCCTTTAATGAGGCCCAGTTGGGATAGCTATTTTATGAAACTAGCAACATTAGCAGCATCCCGTTCTAACTGTATGAAACGTAGGGTTGGTTGTGTGATTGTGAGGGAATGCAGAGTCATTGCCACCGGTTATAATGGGACGCCCCGTCATTTGACAAATTGCTTTAATGGCGGTTGCCCACGCTGTAATGATGGTGACTCTAGAAACCTGCACACTTGTTTATGCTTACATGCAGAAGAGAATGCCTTACTAGAAGCTGGCAGGGATCGTGTAGGTCGAAATGCGACTTTATATTGTGACACGTGCCCTTGTTTAACATGTTCTGTGAAGATTGTTCAAACAGGCATAAGTGAAGTAGTTTATAGCCAAACCTATAGGATGGATGAGGAAAGTTTCAAAGTCTTGAAGAATGCAGGAATTATCGTCCGGCAGTTTAGTTTCATGGAAGAACCAAGAATTGTAATGGTTTAAAGATTCCGGACTCTGTTCTGATTGAACCATTGTAACATTTATTGAGAATGCCACATTACAAAAATTTATAGTAAATGATCAGATGCTTTTTTTTATAAACTATTACTATTATTATACATTTATTTACTCCTATATCTCAGTGAACTTCATTGTCATGCACATTTTCCCTTAATATTAGTGAAACATTTGCAAGAAGCAAAGTGCCACATAAACGTGAAATTAAGCACCTGTTCATATAGTGGAAAACCCAGTTTTTTCATTTCATATTATTCTGCCCGTTAACACATATAGGGCTCTCTTTGTCTCCATTTTATCTAGCTTCAAATTGTACCAATCTCTTAGTTCTAGCCTTTAACAAGATTCTATGACCGCAATCCTTACAACGAACAGCATCAGTTCTAGACAAAGATAATTTACTAGAACATTCAGCACAAATATACTTCAAAGTTGCCGTTCTAGCTTGAGAGGTACCAGCAGCTGCAGCGTCTAAATTTGTTGGAATTTGAAAACCTTCACGAGACATTGTTTATTTGGGTAATTTATTATTGAATCCGTTCATAATCGGCATTAGCATAACAAGTCGATGATATGGAATGGGCTTCGCTTCACATTTTTTTAATGTTAAAATTTAGTCTAAATGTCAGAATTTGAAAAAAAAAGAGATCATAATATACGGAATATAGGTTCATTTTAAATGTTTTAGGCAAGGATAATTTTCAGTTTCAATTATCCGCTCAATAATGGCAAAGAGTTGTAGAGAAAACACAACATTGATATCCGAGATCGAATCACTAGACATATTGTGGCGTATTGTTCTTGTTCAGTATCTATTCAAGCGCTTAACTATATGAGACGAAACAATTATAAATCCTAATACTGTATTTTCAAAACTCCATTGTAGTTAACATCGTAGTTATAATAATGAGTATTGCTCGAGAAAGTACTAATTACGTAAGACAGAACCCTAAAACAAGTGAGAAAGAATCGGTATTTTTAGTGGTTTGTAAACTTGTAACAATTTGGTTATACTATATACGTTGTATATAATAGTTAAAATTACAAAATGAAAGATCGTGGAGAAAATGGGAAAGAAAAAAATCAAAAACTTAGTGATAACAACGACATGAGAACAAATGAATAAATAATACTGTCTTTAACTATCTTTCTGAGAAAAATAGTGGAATAATACTCCTGTGAGAAAACAAAATAAAAAATAATGCGCCATAACATGCTTAGGTACTAAATGGTTACGGTAGCATAAACTGTATTTGTACTCGTTATTGTGGTGGCGGCATCAACGGACTGATGTGGGCTAGTTAAGTAGACAGTACTATAGTACTCATCGTCATCATAAAATACGTAACACGTACCGTCCGAGCTGGAGACGGATATCGATTGTGCAGAAGACAATTCAGATGCTATAGATGTCGTTATTTTAGACGTTGTATCCATAACGGACGAGGGTACTAACGTAGATGTTGTTTTTGTTGAAGTAGATCTTGCTTGAGATAATTCAGCTTTGGAAGTAGAAGGCGATAGGACTGAAGTAGATAGAGAGTTTCCCTGCTTTGAGCTTGATGGCGCCAATGTAATAATTGTAGCAAAAGAAGAAATGGACGATGACGATGGTGATCGCGATGAAGATGAAGATGCTGACGACGACGATGATGTTGATGATAATGATGATCCCTCCGATGATGAATCCGAAGAAACTTGAGAAGGGAAAGACGTGGTAGAAGAAACGAAAGCAGAACTGGAACTCAAACTAAAAGTAGAAGACGCAGATTGTTGAACAGTGATAGAAGATACACTTAATGATTCAGCTATTTGGGATGGTTCAACATCAGATGTGGAGGCAGAGAAAACAATCGAACTAGATGAAACAGATGGAGTAATAGTGGGATCGCTAGAGGTAGCGACCAATGTGTTTGTTTGAGTAGCACTAACTTGTTCTGAAGCTGACACCGTTGAAACCTCTGTTATCTTTTCGGTAGTTGAAGAAACGATAGAATTAGCCAAAGTTATTGGATATACTCTGGTAGTAGTATAAGAAATGGTCTTAACCACAACTCTTGCCGGCGCAATAGTTTTTGTGTAGACAGCATAGCTGTAGACAATACCATCGGAAGTAATAAGTCTGACTGTCTCCCCATTGTTGGTGGCTTCAATTAAGGAGAATAGGAAGAATAAGGTATTGATTATTGCAGCAAAATTAAATTTCATTTTTTTTTTGAGTAATAAATTAAAGGAGTGGTTTTGTTTCTAATCTATGAAAAAGATTTGTATTGGTAAAAGGTATTAAGGAATGACTGTGGTTAGCTCTATTGAAGAGTTTTTACAATAGAATATAGTAAGGAATGACTGGAGTTAGCTTTTAATCCCAAAGGTGTAAATCAAAAAATAATAGCGTGAAGGAGTGTTTTTAGTTGGAATTGAAACAGTATGATTTTTTTGTTTCAGTGCTGCTGTCTACTTATGGGTTAGATATTGCTGGCCTAATTGGAGCTTTTTCAATGAGCATCAAATGTTATTGAGAGAAAGAACGAAATAAACAAAATAAATAAGTTCCTTCCTTATATACAGACCAAGAGTGGACAAGCTTCCTATCATCTTTTGCAAGGATCTTTAACATTAAGAAGCAACGAAGAGATTGCTGGTTCTTTCGTTTGTTATACTCATCTGAAAGGGATTAATTACTACTCCTCATTTATTCGGAACGATAGTTTTACGAAAACTCTGCTTCCTTTCTGTCTTAAGATATTCTTACAGCTCTTAAGCTATTAGCGACACTGGCTTTTTTTTTCCTCTCTCTAAGAAGCTTTATTTACTTTTCAAGAACTATTTGTTTACATTCGGGCAAAACTGTAAACAAAGAGAAGACCAGCGAGAAGTGCTCGAACCCGCACAGTCGCGAAACAGACGGAACTTTTCATAGAGACTTATAGTGGCAAGATGGTCATGAACCATTGAGAGTGAATATTCAAAGCACAGAAACTAGATCAAAGGCTTTTTTGTTTGTGTTTGATTGAAGGAATCAAACATTTGTCATCTTACTGGAAGGACGACGAGTACGACTATCACCATTCTTTTGCAAACGTAGTTGTCTTTGCTTATTCAAATTAACTATTTTGATTTCGCTCCCGGGTCAGCTTACCTACAAGCCATTGAGATACAGAAGCAGCTGCCTTTCACCATTTTAAAATTTGTTATCGTACAGAGAATTCGTTAAAGTTTACCAACATTTTTAACTTGATTATAGTCCCGCTTATTAAATAAAAGTAAGAATATACATGTATTTTCTATGTATGGTGATAGAAAAGAGAAAATTTTCACATAAATCCATTATCATACACAACATCACCATCTTTGCTTACGCTTACTCCAAATTCCAAGTCATCATCGGTAGTCATATCCCAAGTCTTGTAAACCATCATCAATGTGAACACATTACATATGCTTCCAAAAAACAAGCCATCCAAGTAATGCTTTAAACCTTCACATATCTGTGTAGAGAAGGCGTAGACCAATACCTTCCCTGCTACAAAGAAAAACAATTCCAATATGATTGCACCTGTGACCCATAGGTTTCGAACTACCAATAGCGAAACTAGCAGTTGGCAAATAACGAAAACCAGCAAGAAAATAGCATTTATTATGTAAACAACGACAATCATTCCTGAAGCATTCATTGTGGCTACCTTATGGTCCGTTATCCATGCTTTGAAAGTTAAAATAGAAGCTAGAAAATTAGCTATGAATCCCAATACGGATGCACCACGAACCAGCAGCATGGACTTTGTAGTGCCATCTTCCCAGATATTGAAACCTAAAAACCCATTTATCAGTAGAGTCCAGCAACATGAACCTGCCAGTCCTATTTGAATGGCCACGAAGTATGGATAAGATCCAGAACCAGGAGGTGATACACCGCAGTCCACTATCAAAGTAAATATTATCAATAACAAAGTCAACTGGAAAAAGTAGAGATACTCGGATCTGCCAATAGCAGTATACTTCTGTCTTATATTGTAAAGTATAATTAAAATAACACCTAGTGCACCAATATTGATGAATGCGTTTCCAACATCAAAAATGACGGTATTAGCGAGATCAATCGATCGAGCATAACAACGTGGCAATACACCAATATTCAAGTTAGATGGATCAAAGTTATGCATGACTGTCGAGTTTGAAAGTATCAAATGAGTTTTTGACTTAACTACCGAACATAACGGCAGTGGGGTCTTCGAGCATATGGCAGCAAAATCACTAAACGCCATATTATATTTCTGCTTTTGTAACAACAAAAATCACAATTATTGGTGGAAATTCTATAGGAATAAACTTTTGAAGTCAAATTAATTGGGAGAACAGTTCTATTTTCTCGGTATCACCCTCGCTTTTCCTAAATTTCTCTCTATCAACCTATGCATATATTCTATTTTTATATTAAGAATGGATTCTTTGGATTTCGTGTCTTGTGAAACTTTTCTCAATATTATACCGTTTTGAGAAAACAAAGCGGGCAACGTTAAAAGAATGTAAATAAACTGATGTAATAACGTAAAAAAATTGACACTGTAAATAATATTAATAAACTTCAAACTAATTGCACAGAATTGCTTACGTATCATCATATATTACTATATGACATTCCATAAAACACAAAATTAATATAGAGTGACTTTAACATCCGGACATCTTTATACACCCACACACCATATGAAAACAAATCACATTCTAAAATAGGATTTAGTATGGAGCGAGGCATGCGGCCCTAGAAAAAAAGAAAATACTTACCACCTAGTACGTACAGGGCATACTGGGGCTTAGAGCCGGCCCTCCAAAGAGTGCTTCCACACTAATGCTATGTCGTTGGCCAGGTAATTCGGCAGGAAGGAGGTCACTGCGGTAGGAAGTCCTTTCTGCCACCGGGAGAAGTAGGACTATTTGCTAAGATGCACTCAGGAATACATCAATATCGTTAATAATGTATTTCTTAATTATTATGCTATAATTCACTATTTTTCATATCTTGAAGGAAATCAAGCAAAAAACAATCAGTAATAATGGGTATGTGAATGACAAGAATAAATGAACCATGTTATTTTTCAGTATCGAGGCATGAAGGACTACTTTGCAGAGAATAGAACGTCAAAGAACAAGTTACCTAGAATTCCAACACTAAATTATAACGAACAAAAATAATAATTGTCGGATTGTGTGATAGTTTTGAGTTAGCTACGTTTTTATCATTATCTACATCACTGGGCACCAAGAGGTGATCTTTGTTCATCGTTATGACAAGCACCTTAAAAGGAACAAAAGTTAAGCTCCGGTTAGTTAGACTCATTGCAAATTTATGAAAATTGTTGCCATCCTGAATTAAACCATAACAAATGGTACATAAAGAGTACTTATTTTGAGAGTATTAGTTACTAACAATTATACATCATGAAATATGTATCGTGGTATCTTTTTTAACCAGTTAACGTCCCAAAGACCAGAAAGACCTACTGTAAGGGTAAGACCTGTCGTAAGCACACACAACACAAGGTTACTCAATACAAAGCTGGTAAGGCTTCCTTGTTTGCCCAAGGTAAGAGACGTTATGACCGTAAACAATCCGGTTTCGGTGGTCAAACCAAGCCTGTTTTCCACAAGAAAGCTAAGACTACTAAGAAGGTTGTTTTGAGATTGGAATGTGTCAAGTGTAAGACCAGAGCTCAATTGACCTTGAAGAGATGTAAGCACTTTGAATTGGGTGGTGAAAAGAAGCAAAAGGGACAAGCTTTGCAATTCTGAGAGTTGTTATGTTTATTGTTTTATTATATCTTTATAGTTATACTTTGACCATTAACTTTTTGTAAATTTTGCATACTTAACTCTTTAATATTTGAAAATCCTGCCTGTTTGGCGTAATTTTTTTAACCTCCAAGCAATCCTGAAACTCTTTGGACTTATTCCGACCGTTTGCACTACAGGCCCAAAACATGTAGACTCACTAACCTAAAACTTGTAAAGACATCCATTTAAAATGCAGCCCGCCTGCACAGTGTAGTTACTAAGAAGTGATATATAAGCCCGTAAATATAAAAATGTAGATACAGCTGATTCCCAATGTCTCATTTTAAAAATAATCAACATCAGGCGCCCAGCAACGTTCATTCTATCTACGCTTTAGTACCACTTAAAATGGGAAAAGTATGGTTCGGTTAGCCTTTCCCTACAATCTTAAGAAAAGTTGCATATACTAGTGGTACAATCGCGATATAATTATGATGTTAGCCTTTTAAAAGCAAAAGATAAAAACAGCTATTGAACAAGATTGGTATAAATGAAGAAAAGGTGCAAACTTGCGACTTTTTATACTGTGACTTGCAAATTTTTTCTTCCTTTGCTTTTTCGGCTTACCCTGGTAGTTGATTCCTTACGTGCCAGTATAGGGCTGGCAGTAAGGGAAGTGCAGCAAAAATAAAGGACTCACTTACTTCACAAATTCTTACAATCGTCATAGTCATACCATAGATAGATCATCTGTTCTTAAAACCTTTATTTGTAGTCTTCTTTGCATTTTTTGGCGGAAACTTTTGATAAATGACATAGTAACTCCATGTGATAGTAGCAACAACAACAAAAATAATCGACTTGTACGGTTCATCCACGTCTAGAAATGGATATGGATAGGCTTGGCCTTGATCTGCATCTATTAGAAATGCTAAATACTGAAAATACAAAAATGCCAGGCTAGTCACGGTGAACCACGCATGCTTATTCGATAGTTTGAACTTGAAGCCAGATCCTGATAAGTAGTGATCCGCCAGTAAAAATAAGATAGGATATAAGTGGATTGCCATATCCACTGTGATGGGGAAAGGTGTCTTTGCAGGAGAATCAATTCCATGCATGATCAAGTTGACAAAAAATAGTCTTAACGGCCAATAAACACTGGCCACAATAGACTCTAATACTAAAGAAACTGGTAAAGTAACATGTCTACTTATAAAATCAGATTTTTCCCTGCATTCTAAGTTGACTTTATTATTTCTTTGCATAAAATAGTTTAAAATATTAACAGCATTGTTGATGATCACCGCAATAATTGATATGATTGTCAGAAACTGCTTATGACCAGCCCTACTCAAGCTTGGAGGTAACGTTACAGATATAGCCCGAGAAAACCCCCATGTGCTTGTCAAAAGACTCACAGTATTAATGATCAAAGTAAAACCTGTTGGTTTTGTTAATATTAAAGAAGACATCATTATTTCCCCCTAAGTTGTAGGCTCTGAAATACCTAGATCATTGAGAGTACGCCAAAGCTGTGTAGACAGACAGTAAGCTATAATTCGAGAAAAAGGGACCCATTATATACCTATCGGAGATCTTTTCATTAAATGCGAAGCGCAGGCTTCTCTGACCCGCGGATCCTGTGGAACATAATAAGCAAGCGTGAAAGGACAAACAGGAATTCTTCATACTAATATTGCTGGCAGAAAATAAAGAATTTCTTATTATTGCGGTACGTTTTCTGTACTTTACTCTTACGCGATGCAAGGTAGACAAGATCTCTTTTAAAGAGTTATATCTCCATAAATGATAGCGGTTGGTCAAAGAGATGGGGTTTTCAATAATAACGTTGAATTGAGTCACCCACTTGAGAAAGTGGCATCAAACAAAATAAATGCGCACTAGAGAATGGAGGGTCTGATGGACAATCGGGTTTTATGACCATATTAAATATATTCTACTTGTTTATATGTGCGAAGCCATCCAATTAACAGGGTTACCTGGCTTCTCTACCTATTCAAACTAGCAAGAATATTTACGGCTACAAACCATCTCTCCATGTACATTCCCCTTTTTTAATGTGGAGAGGAGCTGTTTTTGCGCTATGATTCGATACATTTCGATTACTAATATTCAGGCCAAGAGAGGTAGGAAAATATGAAAATAAAAATATAGGGGAAAGGCATAACCGAGGCAATTCTGCATAAAATACCGTCTCTGATCGGAGTGCAGATCCTTTATGGCTATTCTACATTTGAGGGATCTGAAGATCATACACACCTTAAGGGTGCACATACTGCGTCAGTAGTCTCCGTTGAGGTGCAGATGCTTCCCTTTGAAAATCACCGAAAAGAGCTAAGCCGAAGTGACGGAACCTTTTCTTGCGCCAGAGGAAGGCGATGATCTACCGGAAAAAGATCATTCAACAGTAAAGGGCTGCAGTATTTCTTACCCATATACCATCTCGTGCATAGAAGTAATGTCCTTTTATAGGGCCCCGTCTGTACCCTTCAGAAATGGAAGATTACCATGAAAAGCTACCTTGGCTAAGCAATCAACGCTTAATTATGAGCGTCTTCGTTTTAAGAATGCAAATAGGGAAAACCGTGTAAAAATGCTTCGTTCACAGGTTTATTTGGCCATTGACCATCCCCTTTCAGAAATACCCTTTTCAAAATTCCCTTAAAACGTAATTCATCAAAATACTATAAAAATTGGGATGGAACCTGAAAAGCATTTTATAATTTCTCTTATACTTCACAATACTATTCTATTATTTGGACCAATCAATTTTTTACCGAAGAAGCCAATCAACAATCATGAAGTTTACATCAGTGCTAACCTTTTTCCTTGCTGCTATAACCGCTTCTGCAACACCGCTAGGCTTCTATAAAAGGCAAAATGTTACGTCCGACAGCGGAACTGTTCCCGTGATCATCACGGGAGGTCCTGCCGTATCTGGTAGCGGATCTAATGTCACTACCACTACACTATTCAACTCTACCTCTACATTAAATATCACTCAGCTCTACCAAATTGCTACTCAAGTAAATCAGACTTTACAGAGTGAATCATCTCACGGTATTATCATTGTCACAAACTGGCGTTCTGTTGAAACTTTAAGTTTCTTCTGCTCAATTGTTTTTAACACATCTAAGACCATTGTCATCACTGAAAATTATTTATGGGGTGTACCAATTTTAAGTAGCTCCCATGCACAAGGTAGAGGCACTTTGGTCGCTGGTAGAGATAAAGTTGTATATTCTGGTGTTTTCCCACCTTACACTGTCCCTGTTGGTGTTTTGTCTGGTCAAAAGGAAGTTCAATGGTTCTTCGACGCCTGTGAACCCACTTTGATTGCTAGTAACTCTACTCTCAGGACTCAGTACACTAATTTCACGAGCGCCCAAATATCTTCGAATGCAACCTCTTCAACAAATACATCTTCCTCATCTTCTGGCCCCTTGGTGCCAATAATATACGAAGAGGGATACTCTCAAAGATTAATTCAGTCCTTGAGTTCTAGTATCCAAGGGTTAGTTGTAATCAGCTCTGGCACAAGCAACAACAACACGGTGACATCATGGTCATCAGTAGAATTTCCTGTCGTTTATGCCAGCGATGGATACAGCGGCAATGATGGTTCTGGAATTGGGTTCTTAAGTAACACAAGTATCCCACAAGGTGCAATCTCTGCAGGATACCTGTCACCAGTTCAAGCACAAACTTTGTTATCTATTGCTATAAGTAATCAAGTTACAAGCAGTAGTGAGCTACAACAGATCTTCCCAGCTAGCCAGTAACAAGTTAGTTATGGGTACTACGGAAAGAAACGAAGAAAAAAAAATCATATGATCATGATGACTAAAAAGAAAAAGAGATCGTTACTTTCCTAGTTATTTTTATTTGATGCAGTGGTTATTAGCGTCACCTTTCTCTACTATGTGATGTTACGGATGCATCGCACGCTTTTTTAAGTTTTTCTTATGTTCGTTGCGAGATTTATAGTTTTTTAATGACTTTCTATTTTAATACTCAGTTTTTTATTCATTTGAATATTCGGGTCAAGTGTAATCGGCGCTACCAGAAAGAGAGTGGGAAAAGAGAAATTGATAAAGGGGCGGGGTGGGGGGCGGACAAAAGTATATAAGAAAAATGATGCGATGATGGGAGTGAATGGTAGATTTTGCTTATGCTTTATATCGCAACGTCTGGAATTATTGTAGTACGGAAGTGTAACACATATATGAAGGTCAGTTACTTTGTTTTCATATTAATTAGTATATTCTCTATGTCACAGGCATCTTCTTTATCATCATACATCGTAACTTTTCCCAAGACAGACGATGTTGCTACGAACCAAAACAGCATTATTGAAGATGTCAAAAAGTACGTGGTAGACATGGGTGGGAAGATCACGCACGAGTATAGCTTGATAAAGGGCTTTACTGCGGATTTACCTGATAACGATAAAGTTTTGGGCAACTTAAAGGATCATTTGGAGGATATCGAGAATAAGTTCGGGACCAAATGCAACTTGGAAAAGGATTCAGAGGTTCACGCTTTAAACCGTGACCATTTGGTCGCCTAGTGTAGTTCAAATAAATATAATATGCGATTAAAACTTTTTCATCCAATTTTTTATGTGTAAAGAATACAGTTTATATATAGTATGCAAGTAATACATAAGTTTAATTTTCACTTTTAGCTTCTAACGGTGTCAAAAAACTCTTTTATACCGTTTCCTATTCTTCTGGAAGCTTCAATCAATTGGTCGTCATCCTTTGCGTAAGCAATAGTGAGTCTTAGAAAGTCTGAATTCTGTTCTGAATACTCTTGGCAGACGGCCATTTTATAACCAAGAACTAACTTCACTCCATTTTTCACTAAAAATTCATCTAATATATCCATTTGTTGCGGCAAATTATCTGGTCTATCAAAAATTCCCCAATCGAGCTTGATAATGATGAACATACCGGCGGACGGTTCCATGACAGTGAAATGACCAGCTTGGTAGGACTCCGTTTCGTACAAAGCCTTCAAGGTTACGTTTTTTCTATGGTTGTATTTGGAAGCGATTTGCATGATCCACTTTATCCAACTTTCAAACATGGCATCTCTGAATGAAACAGAGGAGGACATTTCAGATTCGGCCATTGCCTTAATAGTGGAGTAAACGATAGCTTGTGAAGTGCCACTGGGCGCCCTCGTGGTAATATCAGCCAAATCCAAGATCTTTTGCAGAAGGAATTTGTTAGCAACAATAAAGGATAATCTTAAACCGGGAGCAAAAATCTTGGAGAAAGTTTCCAAACGAATGACACGGGCATCGGTATCCAAAGTTAGAAATGACTTCATTAAGAAATCATTCAAATACCGTTCGATGGTCAGATCACTGGAGTCGTAAGGGTTTTCCAACGGGTTTTGCGGGTTATAGGATGGGAAATACATGTAACCGTAGGGATCATCTTCGACAATAAGGAAATCGTGTTTCTGGGCCAACTGGTAGATCTTCTCTCTTTTCCACCTAGGAACAGACATCCCCGTGGGGTTCTGGCCCGTAGCAATGGTGTACAAAACCTTTGGCTTGTTCAAATGCTTGTAAGGCCCGGTAGACCAATTGTCGAGCAACCGGGTCAGATCTTCGACATCAATACCTTGACGTTCTCTGTCAAACGTCAGGTCCATCTTAATAGGGATCACTTTCGCTCCTGTAGCCTCCACATTGGACATGGCCGGTGTGAAAGTGAACTCTTCAATCATCACAGTGGTAGATTCGTCGCAAATGGTCTCAAAGACCTTGAACATAGAGTCGTTGGACCCACCAGAAAGAATGACATCCCAGTTGGACTCCGTCTCATCGGAGAATACCGGGCGGTTTATCCTGCATACCATATCCTTAACAAAGTGCAACAGAGGCGGCAAACCCTTCGTTTCCGCGTACTGCAAGGAACGTGCAATCGGCAACTCAATTGGAGAATTTAAGTCCAGGTGCGCCGTGGTAAACGAATTGTGCCATTTGGGGTTATCGTTGAAGGGAACTTTTGATATTTTCAAATCGATAGATTCGACGGGGAAAAACCTCTCATTGGGCATACCACCCGCCAGCTCAATCACGTCATCAGATAGCTCAGAAGCATTCCAAAAACATTTCAGAGACCTATTTTCCACTCTTCGGGAAAGAAATGGTTGGAACTTTTTCTTCAAGGAAGCGTAATCAACGGGAGCGGTAGAACCAGCAGTCATTGAGTTGGCGAGGAAAAAGAATTGTGTTGCCTCTTTATTTTTTTATGTGTACTCTGAGGAAATATGCCACTAGACCAATCCTCTTCGTTTTATATATGTTACTTACTATGGGGAAGGGTTTCTACCCCAACAATCCCTCGGTAACTCGCGGTAACTCGCGGTAACTCGCGGCACTTTTATTTTTCTCATGTTGTTCCTGTTCCACTGCCGTCGGCGGCTATCCCATTATGCTCACGTGACCGATAAGGGTCCATTTTACTGCGGCGCCGTCTCCTCTTTTTCTCTCTTTTTTTTTTCCCTGACTCCTATGGGATCGCAATCAATATACAATACATATACTATACAACCCGCAACGTACATTACATACAAGACTAACATATATACGGTATTGCATAGTTGCCACGGCACTCGCAGTGAAACCCATGCGGTTACAAACACAACGCTGCCAGCAGATGATACACGCCACGTGCGCAACAATTTCATTATTCTTCACTTTAACACACCGGTTTTCTTCTTTCCCACGTGCTCCGCTCTCTTATCTAGCTGGGTGGTACAGCCTCACGCGGAGACACTACAGCCACGTGCCTGGATCTATTACTGTAAGTAGTTACGCACCACACATAGACCACATCCACGTAGCATATATAATGCCTTCATATAGATATATACCTGGAGGTAGGAGAAAGGAATGAACGGATATCCACACATTAGAAAAATGGAAACACCAATCTCACTACAAAAACAAAAACAAGAACAAGAACATCAACATCAGCACAGGAGAAGAAGACTCTCCGAGGAAATCGTCTCCTTGCTGAGGCTCAAAGAGTTTAGAAGACTCAACCCAGTTCCGTACTATGCTCCGCGTAGGGCATCACAGCCACAATCGGTCAGTGGGTCTACTTTCAAAGAATATAACGAGTACGTTGATGAGAAGGATTCAAATAGATGGCAACACAAGAGCGCGGTCTTGGCTTTAAACAAACTTGCGCACGATTTCTGGGAGAATGACTGTGTCATTGACGAGGATGCATTCGAGGAATCATCCGACGAAGAGCAATCCTGATCGCATCTCTCGTTATGTTTATGTATACATACTTTGTATCTCTATACCGTTACATGTGCATCGACTTTTCGATCTGATATAAAGCCATTTTGACGTTACCCCGCCGACAGGCTCGTTCTGTTCTCGTTCTTAGGATTTTTTTCGCAGACCAAAGAAAAACAGAACGAAACTAATCAGTGATCGTATATACGGGACTCTGATCTTGTTTACTTCTCGCATACTGTAAGCGTAAACCATTCATTGAGTGCTCTGTGACTGGTTTTCATGTGGATACCATAGTAGAGAGTAGACACATACAACACTTTTGCGCATTCGCTGTCCCCCTTTATCTTGCTCCGCTTCTCCCCATGTCCATGCCCATGGCGAGTACTACTCGAGCAGTTAACAACCTGACCAACACGAACGGAAACGCAAACAAACAACTCTATCACCAAACATTCGATTCGCCAGCAAGATCTACGATGACTGCGACGACGGCTACCAACTCCAATGGCAACTCCGCTAGAGATGAATCTACTATCGTCGGCCTGCACTACAAGATCGGCAAAAAAATAGGAGAAGGCTCTTTTGGTGTTCTATTTGAAGGTACCAATATGATTAACGGCGTGCCCGTCGCGATAAAATTCGAGCCCAGAAAGACGGAGGCCCCTCAGTTGAGAGATGAATATAAGACGTATAAAATTCTTAACGGTACTCCCAATATCCCGTACGCGTACTACTTTGGTCAAGAGGGTCTGCACAACATCTTAGTCATTGATCTTTTGGGTCCGTCTTTAGAGGACTTGTTTGATTGGTGTGGGAGAAAGTTTTCCGTGAAAACAGTTGTTCAGGTTGCTGTGCAGATGATCACTTTAATTGAAGACCTGCACGCTCATGATTTGATATATCGTGACATTAAGCCGGACAATTTCTTGATTGGAAGGCCCGGCCAACCTGACGCGAATAGCATCCATTTGATTGACTTTGGTATGGCCAAGCAATATCGTGACCCAAAAACCAAGCAGCACATCCCGTACAGAGAGAAAAAATCTTTAAGCGGCACTGCCAGGTATATGTCAATCAACACTCATCTGGGGAGAGAACAATCCAGAAGAGATGATATGGAGGCTCTCGGTCATGTTTTCTTTTACTTTTTGAGAGGTCACTTGCCCTGGCAGGGCTTAAAGGCACCAAACAACAAGCAGAAATACGAAAAGATCGGTGAAAAGAAAAGGTCTACGAACGTTTACGATTTAGCCCAGGGTTTACCCGTACAGTTTGGTAGGTACTTGGAAATTGTCAGAAGTCTCTCCTTTGAGGAATGTCCCGATTATGAAGGCTACAGAAAACTGTTACTATCTGTATTGGATGATTTAGGCGAAACTGCGGATGGCCAGTATGACTGGATGAAACTGAACGATGGTCGGGGCTGGGATCTAAACATAAACAAGAAACCAAACCTACATGGATACGGCCATCCTAATCCACCCAATGAAAAATCAAGAAAACATAGAAATAAACAGCTTCAAATTCAACAGCTTCAGCAGCAACAGCAACAGCAACAACAACAACAACAACAACAACAACAACAACAACAACAACAACAGCAGCAGCAGCAGCAGCAGCAGCAACAGCATGATCAGAGAAATGAAGCCGATTTGCGCAATTCTCAGTACAAGCCAAAACTGGACCCAACTTCCTATGAAGCATACCAGCATCAAACCCAACAGAAATACTTACAAGAACAGCAAAAGAGACAACAGCAACACCAGGAGCAACATCAAGAGCAACAATTTCAACAGCAACAACACCAAGAGCAACAGCAGCAACAGCTACGCGTTACAGGTCAACCTCAACCTCAACCTCAATCTGAACCCCAGGCGCAACCTCAATATCAGCAGTTTGGTGCTGCACGTTACCAACAACAACAACTACCTTCCACTGCTCTAAAAGGTCCTCATCAGCAGCGAAATGATAACAATTCAAGTTTGGCCTCCTCTCATAACGGCTTTTTCCAAAAATTAGGTTGCTGCTAGATTATAGAAAAGACTTTCTTGTGAGACTGGCGTCTCGCATTTTTTGTAACCTGAATATATCTGTATACATTACAACGAAACGACATTTACCATACTTACACGATCTTCTATTCCTCACTGTGGACAAGATGCTACGTAAGGTCAATAACCTCTACGAGTTTGTCTCTCGGGGACTCTTGCTCATCATCGTCATCAAGTATCACGATCTCCAGTGAGTCTTTATTATTATCGCTTATTATTTGATCTTTGTTATTCTTGGTCTCCCCACACCAGCGATCGTCTTTATATCTTCTTTCAGCTGCCAAGGCTGCCATCTCTCTTGGGGATTTACCTCTATTTTTAGATGATACACCCTCTGAATTTAGAGTCCCCAGCTTCACACCTTTATTCCTTCTTCTCACTATCCCCGTGTTGGTTTGCATGCCTGTCACAGGGTCCCCTGCTGAACGTAGATTCGATCTTCCCCCAAGACGGTGGCCATTCCCCAGAAATGTGTCGTACAAGCCCCTCTGTTCAATAACCCATTGTCTCCCAATTAATTCGTCTAATTTATCGTAAAACTTCTTGTCATGTGGTCCAAATAAGTTGTGAGTTAATTCATGCAACATAGTGCCCAATATAGATTCCATGGATAAAAATTGGAACTCGTCAGTGGGGCATCGTAACCTTAGCATTATCTTTAACCCATGATTGACGTTCATACCTAAAAGCCTTTGATCCCGTGGATAAAATTCCACCAAGCTGACGACTTTGAGGTGATTTTCTTTCATTAGAAAGGACACTTTACGGGCAATTTCCTTGATTATATTTAATGCACCTTCTTGGTTGGGTTTACATTGCAAAACAGCTACTTTTTTAATGTGCGGGTTCTTGTGAGTAGCTATTCCCTGGAAGCCGGTCATATCATGATATCTTCCCTGTTGACTTCTTCATTTCTTCTATCCTAATTAACTCTTCTATTTTTTTGAAATATTTTCTAAGACGTCCGCTGCTACAAAACACAGCGCAAAAGAAAAGGTGTCAAATTTTATTCACCAAGTACACCATTTAGTATTATAATAAAGTGAGAGAAAGAGATAAACATAGAAGCTTATTAATGGGTAGGAAAAAGAGTAAAAACCAATTACATACTGGAGGTACTGCTAATTCCGCCACCAATGTTAAGAAAGAGACACCATTGCCACCTTTGGGAAATAAGTTGGGTAGCGCAAGTTTCATAGCTATTAATACACTAACCAAACCCGCGTTGTTTTCTTTCTATGATGAAGATATCACTAAAAATGAAGGGAATGTTTATGATAAGTCTCTTTTGCTTAATGCTTCTCAATTGGAAATGGTCCCGTCCTCTGATGCTGTGAAACACGAAAGGTCGTTGTATGCGAAAATAATCAATTTTATTGCAGCGTTTTTTATTCTGTTCATAACAGGAATACTTTTCCCCATGATATCAGAGTGCTTGTTCGATAATGATCAATTGGCAAAGGGGGATATTGTATCTTTTCTAAAATATGGTATAATAATTAAGAACAGAATCGTCGCGGAACCTGACATGGTTCCTGATTGGGCTGTTTTTGGCACCGAAGGTGTTATTTTTGGATCAATAGTACCATTAGTTGACTATTTGACACGTCGCCAGCGCCAGCCCAAAACCAGGTCATCAGCTTATAAGAATACGTTGGGATCATTCATAAGATGTGCCAATACTCTTTTGGGTATAATATTTGGTATAAGAAAAATTGAGTGGTCTTCTTCCTTGCAGGCATCTGGAGCATGGAGCTTATTAAATATTGTTCTCTGGTTGTTCTTTGATGGCACTTTGACCGTCTTGTTTTCAGGTCTAGTGATTGGTTTAATTAGTGCATTCACTTGCGCACAACATTTCCCGCAGTTGTCACAAACGTTGTATTTTATAGATTTCTATTTTTTTGCTTTATTGATGTTCAGCAAATTGGGCAGATATTTATTAAATTAGGTATGGCTCGCAGAGATGTTATGGCGTTTATTATCCATATTTAAATCTTAGCGGATATTTAAACTTCAGTAATCTTATTTTACTAAGAATGTGAACAAATCTAAAAACAAAAGTAACAAAACATATGAGTGACACAAGGTCTACTACATACATACATACATATACATATACATACATATGTGTGCTATTGATAACTGAATATTGAAAATGCAAGGGCTCAGCCGAAGTTGGTGACGATAAAGAAAAGAAAAAAAGGTGGTATCACAGAACATCATATCCTCATTATTTATTTATTTGGAGACCTTGGTGGAGGTCCACTTGAGATGCTTCCTTGTCTCGAAATGGAGCCACCACCACTACTACTGCTCATACGTCTTCTAATGATAGACTCTCTTAAACCGCTCGGATTGGTGACTGGTAGATTGTTGCTGGAATTATTCACGATAACATCATCTGACTTAATGACCCCAGCCTTCTTCAATGCATAATCACCACTGTCAAAGTATTGACGATCTTGCATCTTGTGTCTCAATAAATCTTTTTTAGATGGAAGCTTTCCATACATTTTATACAATTTCAGTTCTTGTGGTGACAACTTCGATAAATCCACTCCTTCTTTTGTAAACCCATGAGGATTGCTCAAGTCGACTCTGCTGCTTGTGGGTGAAAGATCCTCCGACATGATTATTGCACTTGTTAAACACTTTCTCAATACGTATTTTTTAGAACGCGTGTTCTACTTTAGCTTCAATGTTTTCTCATGATAACTTGTAATTCTGAAAGATCTTTTGTCTCGTTCTATGTTCCTTCTGCTGACATCCGGATTTCACGAAAGGTAGGAAAATGGGTTTACTATGATGGAGGGAAGGATAAAATGTTTACAAAGGTAGAAGGGATCAAGCTGATACAATACAAATAAATAGAGTGTTAAGCTATATAATGTTACACATGGATTCGTTGTGGTGTTGCCTTTTTTTTGTGTTCATAGTTGTTGGTGGTAGAGCTGTTCAGGGACTTCAGGAGGACTACAGTGGATATGCTGTTTATAGGTTTGATTCAGGAAACTACTCTGCGCTTGTGAAGGATGTAATCGGGCCTTTAACAGATGATTACGATGTTTGGACGAGAAGCCATAAGTTTATTGATATTAAATTGCCCAAGGAAATTGGTGAGAAGGTGAATGATGGACAGGTCATTATAGAGGATATTAACCAATTAGTACAAGATACATTACCCACTGAACATATGATGACGCGTGATCAGGTAGTTTTTGAAGATGACTATGATTTTTTCTTTAATGAATATAGAGATCTGGATACCATTTACATGTGGCTGGATCTTCTGGAAAAAAGCTTCCCCAATTTGGTTAAAGTGGAACATTTGGGGAAGACATTTGAAGGCAGAGAGCTAAAAGCTCTGCATATATCCGGAAACAAGCCAGAATCTAACCCAGAAAAGAAAACTATTGTTATTACGGGTGGAATACATGCCAGAGAGTGGATCAGTGTCAGCACCGTCTGTTGGACGCTTCACCAGTTGTTGAATCGATATGGTTCGTTCAAAAAAGAAACTAAGTATTTGAATGATTTGGATTTCTTGATTATACCAGTTTTCAATCCAGATGGATACGCATACACCTGGTCTAATGACAGATTGTGGCGTAAAAATCGTCAAAGAACACATGTTCCGCAATGTTTCGGGATTGACATTGATCATTCTTTTGGTTTTCAATGGGAAAAGGCACACACACATGCATGTAGCGAAGAATATAGTGGGGAAACACCCTTCGAAGCCTGGGAAGCTTTTGCTTGGAACAGATATATCAACGAGACTAAAGGTGATTACAAAATTTATGGTTATATTGACATGCATTCGTATTCCCAGGAGATTCTATACCCCTACGCGTATTCATGCGATGCCTTGCCCAGAGATTTGGAAAACTTGTTGGAATTGTCGTATGGCTTGTCCAAGGCTATACGTTCAAAATCAGGCAGAAACTACGACGTAATTTCGGCATGCAAAGACCGCGGTTCTGATATCTTCCCTGGTCTTGGTGCTGGGTCTGCCTTGGACTTCATGTATCATCACAGAGCACATTGGGCTTTTCAATTGAAATTGAGAGATACAGGAAACCATGGATTCTTATTGCCTCCAGAAAACATAAAGCCGGTTGGGAAAGAAACTTATGCAGCTTTAAAGTACTTTTGTGACTTTCTGCTAGATCCAGAAATATAGCGGATACTACAACACTCTATATATTGCAAGTTAATAATATCCTATATAAAAATCTGAAAGAAACAAGTGCCCTTTTAATTTTTTTTTATCCTCCAAATATTGAAGTTAACTTAGTTCATCTGCTCCTATCAAACACGACCAAAACTCATAAGGTAGAATAATCTGGTATTATCTCAGTATTCTAACAGAATTTTTTTTCAGTTAATCTTCGTTTTAAAGATTAATTGTTCTAGAGGATCGGCATTTTCACATCATCGTTGACGGAGTTATCTTAAGATTGTTCATAATTGATCGAAGAGTATATAAAAGTAGCTGCTGTAGTCAGGTCAGCGTGGACTTTATTACTACTCAAGCTATCGACATTGTAAACCTTAGTCGTGCATCTTCTTTTTTTTGGTTTAGTGATATCTATTAGGCTTCAGTGAGGTCCATTTAATTGTCTTCAGTAAAAAAAAAGAGAAACGCTTTATAATAGGGTCAACGGAAAAGATTACAATACCGCTGATTTGATCAGAGGAAGTCGCTATCCTTTAAAACCATAACATATTTTTGATTCAACATCGTGCGTACAGGGCGTTAGTTTGTGAAGGATGGCTCCGCCAATAGAGGGCAAATTATCTATAGCGACTAATAGGATCGAAAGGTTAAAATCACCCTCGTCCTCATCAACATGCTCGATGGACGAGGTCCTCATTACTTCAAGCAATAACAGCAGCTCCGTATGTTTGGATACCCTACGCCAGTTTCCTCGGGAAGGCGTTTCCGGTCAGATAAACATCATTAAAGAAGCTACTTCACCTTCTTTCCATTCTGCTCTCTTCCTTGAGCAAGATCTTTACGAACATATCGATCCTCTTCCTGCCTATCCGCCAAGCTATGACCTAGTAAATCCCAACAAAGAGGTTCGCTTCCCAACATTTGGAGATACGGCACCGTGCCTCAAGTCTTCATTACCTCCTTCATATGCACCCGCCGTATACGAATTATCTTTGGTCTCCTTAAAATTGGAAAGGCTTTCTCCTTATGAAGTTTCTAATAACAGGAGCTGGAGAAATCTTATCATTGAGATTAATTCGACCCAACTGAACTTTTACCACATTGATGAATCTTTGACAAAGCATATCAGAAACTATTCGAGTGGAGAAACAAAATCTGAAAAAGAAGATAGGATTCATAGTGATTTGGTCCATCCCAATGATCAATCACAACATTTGCACCATCGCTTATTTAGTTTGCCGACGAGATCTGCGTCAGAGTTTAAAAAATCAGATCAAGAACGGATCTCTTACAGAGTTAAACGTGACCGATCCCGATATTTAACTAATGAGGCTCTTTATAAATCTTTCACCTTACAAAATGCAAGATTTGGTATACCAACTGATTATACCAAGAAAAGTTTTGTATTAAGAATGTCTTGTGAAAGTGAGCAGTTTTTATTGAAATTCTCTCATATAGATGATATGATTGAGTGGTCTATGTACCTATCGGTCGGCATATCGGTATCATTAGACTTAGAAGTTAGGGAATATCCGGACTATCGAATTGTCCCCAGGAGGAGGAGAAGGAGAAGAAGAAGAAGAAGAAGAAGAAGAAGAAGAAACACACATATAAGTGAAAGCTCAATGGGATCGTTCTCACAAAGATTCATTCGTTCCAACACCAGGCCGGAATTAATTCAAAGGTATAATACAAGGTCTAATATTAATAATAATTCCAATATCAGGGGACGCTCGAATACCTTCACGACTGGTTTGCTAGATCGTTACTGTTCCGGCTTGTCGCACGCCTCTACAGACGCATTAGTACCCTCAGCCACACCTGGAGAAGTCGTTGATAACAATACTCTCGGCTCAGCGGGATCTTCATCTGGATGTTCAGCTGCTCGTTCAATTGCATCTAGAAGTTTGAAGTTCAAAATCAAGAACTTTTTCAGGCCCAAAAGTTCTTCGCAAACAGAAAAGCTCCACAGACTCAGATCAAACTCAAGTAACTTAAACAGTGTTATTGAAACGGAAGAAGAAGAACAACATAAGTATGAATTAAGTGGTGTTCCAATAAGTACTTCTAGTAAAGTGGAACACCCACCGTACAGAAATAGAGCTATTTCTATGCCTCAAAGACAACTATTGAGACGTGCCATCAGCGAGGAGGTTGTTCCTATCAAGTTTCCAAATGATACTATAGGTGAGTCGGTTCCCTCCATGCCTGGGTTTTCTAATTCTTTGTCCACTAATGAGCAATTGTCTGTCGATGGCTGCGAGATCATGCTTCGGTCACAAAATGCCGTTATGAAAGATGAATTACAGAGTGTAGTGTCGAATTTGGTAGCCAATAAAAAGGATGAGGTTTCGATTAGAGCTAACTCTCGAGGTTCTTTTATATATATGTCAGATTTAGTTCCTAATGAGGAATCCAATACGGATTTATGCCAAAGTAGTTTGTCATTGTCTCTCGTAGATAATAATTCTCAGGTGAATGGTGATGAAAGTGTCACAGAGACCGATGAGGACGAAAGTGATGGGGACACTGATGATACCACTGACAATGATACTGGTGATAGTAATAGTGGTTATGTTTATGGCAGCGAAGGTGATTTTTCAAGCTTAATAGAGCAACGGGTAAGGAATAGAAGACGTGCATCATCTACTCTAAGTTGTTTCTCAAATATTCCTTATGGCACAGGTGACGTTAAATGGAAACCAGCTATTAAAGTAGTTTCAAGAAGGCGTTATTTGAGAGATTCCATAAAGTGTATCAAACCATTTCTAGACAGCAACGACTGTTTAGGTAAGATTATTTATATCCCTGTTTCTGGACCAGCGTTTGAAACAAGTAACAAATTGCAATTTAATAACAATCAGAGTTTGCGAAAGGTGAAAAACCATTTTTTGAAAGGCTTTATTGTAGGACCCACAGCGCTCATAGAGCTTAATTATATCAATAAGAATGAAATTGCCGGAATAGCAAAAGATAATGAAGACCATGATGAGAACGATGGCGAGGGCGATGATGTCGAAGATGAGGATGGTGAGGATGACGACGACGACGACGATGATGACGATGATGATGATGACGATGATGATGATGACGATGATGATGATGATGATGATGATGATGACGATGATGAGAATATTGCATAATCTGTGATGCGGTACTACTCGCTTTTGTGGATTTTTTTTTATTAGCATAAGTAAGGAGATTTGCATTCTTTTTGGACGTCATTTGTAGGAGAGTTTCCATCTTTTTATTTCATTTTTTACATTACAGATTGCGTTCTTCTTCACTCCTCGAGTTTCTTTTGAACATTATCTTTCTGTATCGTTCATGGTTGCAAAACCAGAACTTACAAAGAAAGTGATAAGTAAAATTTGCCTTTCCTCGAATCGAGTAAAAATTGTAGTCTTCAAAAATTGTACTGAAATGTCAGAATATTCAGATTGACATTTTTGGCATATATATTTATATATCTTGAAGATCTTTGTACTTTTTTGCTATTATAGTCCCAATACAATAGGTACTATTGCTACCAGCAAAAAGTAAAATAAAAGTAGGCCCTCAAAACGGATTATAAGACCAAATAGTATTTTTCTTGACCGTTCCTTTCTGTTGACTGATCCTTGTAAATTACGATATTCTACCGCTTTTTTTAGACGTTCGCATCATATTGCATTCAACAACATCTTCCTCCCAACTCTAAGGAATCCAGTGGATACAGATATCGTTTATCACTTTACGAATCACTCCTTAGTTTCAGTCAAGTAATACTAATCAAGGATCTTAATGGCGCAGGAATCATTTATTATAACAAAAAAATAATGCTGCGCGATGGCGACAATGAAACCTATCTACCCTTCCTTTAGATAAAATTGAATATAATACAGTGATTGCTTTCGAAGGGTAAGTGTCGACTAAATGCTTGCTTGATTAAGTGGTCCAGTAATATATTTAAAGCTCTCTATAATGAAGGCAGGATGATAGAACATCGAGAACATTTATGTGATAATTTCATATATTCGAAAGCACTTTAGAATGCGTGTATATCGCGTTGATGACGGATATATAGGTATCAGTAAAGCGATGATGGACGACGATATGTATCATTGGGCTTTGGTATACACTTCATTTAAAGAGCTAGTGGTTGTAAATGAACAACCAATTGTATTCTTTTGATCGTATCAACATTGTTTTTGACCAATACATATAACAGCGTGAAAGATTTAAAGTTCTGATTCTGTAAAGCCAGTTTTGTAAAATTAAAGAAGAAATCCCAACAAGATCAATAGCAAAACAATTACAATACAAAAAGATCCATATCTAGAACCAGAATATGGCGCCTCATTTTGCTCTTCCATATTTGGACAATGCACATAATTTTGGATCGGGATCACCATTTGTAAAACTCGCTAGAGAAGATATCCCCATCACTTTGTAAGGTTTGGCAGCATCTCATCATTCGAAGAAAAAACTTCTCTTTCTGGTGCACTTTGTTTTCACTTCATTTGTGGTTTGTATTACGACTTAGCAAAGTCAATCCATCTAACTTCAAAAAAGCCAAGTCATAACTTAGTACTATATATCGAACTCTGTACTGCAAATAAAAAAGAGCGTCGCTTGGTAAGCCCAATAAGTATTTGATCCGCTATATTATAGAGTTTGCTATTGCAGGATATTATATTTTCTTCTTTAATATAATCATGTTTATATTCATTAACTCAATATGGAGCTACAGAGAAAGGTTCACCGAAGAGGATTAAAGAACACAGCATGCTATGTAGCAGAGAGTTTTCGTGAGAGTTTTCTTTTATTTGTTTGTATTGATCCCTCAAGGAAAAGTTTATTTTTCATGCTGCTCATTTTCGCGATCTGCGTCAAGAGCGGTAGAGCATCTCTATTGAATAATAATGACGATGACAATAGCAGAAAAATACACTCAGCACAACTGCCTATCAACGAAGAGGCATAAACTAAAAGGTAAATGTCAGCTTTATACTAGGCATTACGGATTCAAAAAGAAACTAGGCTAATGAACCAGCTAAATGACATCGATGTTTTGTACAATCAGCCGATAGTGATCGACAATGGTTCAGGAATTATTAAGGCAGGATTTAGCGGTGAGGAAAGACCAAAAGCTCTGGAATATTCTCTCGTGGGTCACACGAAGTATGATAAGGTTATGCTTGAAGGTCTTCAAGGAGATACATTTGTTGGAAATAAAGCGCAAAAACTGCGTGGCTTACTAAGATTAAGATATCCAATGAAGCACGGTGTGGTGGAAGATTGGGACTCTATGGAACTTATATGGTCATATGTGCTAAATGAAGTTTTACAGTTGCAAAATATTGAAGAGCATCCTTTGTTAATTACAGAAGCCCCCATGAATCCTTTGAAGAATAGAGAAATGATTGCTCAAGTAATGTTCGAGACTTTTAATCTTTCGGCCATATATGTTTCTGACCCTGCTGTTTTATCGCTGTATGCTAGTGGAAGAACGACCGGTTGTGTGGTGGACTGCGGAGAAGGATACTGTAGTTCTGTCCCCATATATGATGGTTTTGCATTACCTGCCTCTATAATGAGGATGGATATCGGGGGAGGGGATATTACAGAGCAGTTACAATTCCAAATACGAAAATCAGCTGGAGTTTCATTGTTTTCTAGCAGTGAACGAGAAATTGTTCGTACTATCAAAGAAAAAGTTTGTTATTTGGCTAAAGATGCTAAAAAGGAAGAGGATAAATATTTGCAAGGAACTCAAGATTTAATATCCGCATTCAAACTACCTGACGGTAAGTCCATTGAGGTTGGGAATGATCGTTATCGTGCTCCAGAAATATTGTTCTCTCCTCAAATCATCGGCTCCGGGTACGACGGATTATCCAATATGTGTATGCAATCTATTTGGAAGGTCGATCTGGATTTGAGAAAAAATCTACTGTCATCAGTTATCCTGAGTGGCGGAACTACAACTCTAAAAGGATTTGGAGATCGAATGTTGCATGATTTGGAAGCATTAACTAAAGGAACTTCAAAGATAAAGATAATAGCACCTCCAGAAAGAAAATACACTGCGTGGATTGGTGGTTCTATTTTAACGGGTTTATCTACTTTTCAAAAACTTTGGACTAAAAAATCAGATTGGCTGGAAGACAGCAATCGTGTGTATTCGAACCTAATGTAGCGAAGCCACTAAGCGTTTTCATTATCTTTATGAAAAATAAGCATTAATACATTTATATTATAAAAAGTTATTTAAACATGCATGAACAATGGAACTGATTACACAAAAGACGGCAATAATGTTTAAAGCGGGAAAGAAAATGTTAATGGTAAAAACGAAAACTCAATATGCAGTTTAGCCGTCATGAGTTTTTAGAATGATTTTCGGGGGGGGGGGGTATGTGTGTGTCTTTAAATACAGTAGTATCTGTCACCAAAGTCACCCAAGCCTGGAACTAAGTACTTATTTTCATCTAATCCTCTGTCCAGCGCACCAGTAACAATTCTGACCTCTGGGAAAGCAGCATGGTATTTTTCAATACCTTCCTTACTACAAATTAAGTTTAAGAAGTATATTCTCTCTGGTCTGACACCTCTCTTGATCAAGACTTCGGTAGCCATAATAGCACTACCCCCAGTCGCCAACATTGGATCTAATAGGAAGACGTACCTCTGAGAGATGTCCTCTGGTAGTTTTTCGTAGAACAACTTTGGTAAAGCGGTCTCCTCGTCCCTTTGGATTAAAATTTTACCAATGCGCACAGATCTGCAACAGTCTCTTAAACCTTGCTCCATCGATTCACCAGCTCTGACAATGGAGACACCACAGATTTTGCCCATAAATGACACACCTTCGAAGCTTTCATTGGTGTCAGTTTCTACAATTTGCTTTTGAACAGGGAGATGGTTTAAACCTTCTTCAACCAACAATCTAATGATTCTATCAGAATAGAAAATGAAATCAGGCCTGGTTGTATTCTTATTTCTGATGATAGTATACAATCCTAGTAGTTGGTTTGTTTGGGGTAGGAGGTAGACGTTCTTAAATGGTTCCGAAGACATTTTATCAGATTTCGAGGGTTTGCTGATTAAAAACACTTCGTTATGTGAGAGTATTTAAGGTATACAAGGCGTAAGAACAGTGGCACTACAGAGAATAACGGTTTATGGTTCAAGAAGAAACGAAACTAGTACTCTCAAAGGGTTGTTACCAATATATATACCTTTTTTGAGGCATCATCGAATGAAAAAAGTGAAAAAAAATAATGAAAAAAAATTCGGAAATAAAAAAAGTCCGCCGGGGATAATTACAGCCGTCGATTTTATTTGCGATGAGGGAAGTTCTATAGAGAAAACTGACCTTTATGCTATTGCGATGGCCTGTTTTATAGTTTATTAAATAATCTTACATGGGCAAAGTACTAGACGATAAGGATATTTACTACTAAACAATAATGAGAAGACCTGTCCTCAGGATAAACAAGATTTTGGGAGGAGAATCTTAGAGGCTACTTATTATTTAAGTGTTGCCAAAAACCTTTAGTATGACAGATGCGACGATTCGTCGGATGCGATCACCACTTGGATGCGTCTTCCATCTACTAGGGCTCCATGAAACAGTTTCCTTACTTTTTCTAAAGATTGTGTCGTGGGGTATGCTAGTCGGACTTTAGCAGTGGCGGATCCAGAGGGCAGGTCTCTCACTCTGATTTGAGCTATCTGCACTTGCGAAATGCTCTCCAAAATATCCTTCAAATTTTTGTGGTTCACACCCAATGTCAAATTAAATAACATCAGTAATTTATCTGACGCATCTGAATTTGTAGATATAACGAGCTGACTACTACGTCGCTGCACTTCACCATTGGAGATGTCGAAACCTCGTGAATCATGAAACTTGTTTATATCGTTCAACTTCTGGCCTCGCTTGATTTCAGAGGGTGTCCACTTTAGTTCTTGAGGGCCATTACTCCATTCAGTACTGGTGTTAATGTTAATTTGTTTCCTATCATTAGCATTTCTATTGCTATGTATTCCCTTTCTCTTTTTTTTTTTTTGAGAAACATTATTCCTTCTATCGATAGCTCCTTGCGCTTCTCTCAATAGTACGCCAATGTCATTACTACTTACTAATTTACCATTGACAACGCTAAACCCTTCTTTGGTACGTTCTGCAGGTGTCTTTTTCGGTATACTAACTTTAGCGACTTTATCCATGGGAATCACTCTGTCTATTAAGCGCTTGCCCTGGACATTTTTCTTACCATTTGATCTGTTTCTAGCCATTCTGTTGTATTCCGATAAATCTTTCCGCTACCTTTGACTTAAACCACCATGAGCTACTTTCAGGTTACCACGATTCCTAAAGCAGTTCCACATCATTGTGTTCTCTTAATTTCCAGGGATCTTCTTTTTTTTCACGTTAAATGGACAACTCGTTACCCGATAATATTTTTCGTTGAAACCTTTACTGTGACAGTAATAAAGATGAAGCATAAATGATGGAAAGAGCATCAACCACAATTAAGCAAATTATAGGCGTTGATGTAACTCGTTTTCGCCTCAATATTAACTTAGAACTGTGGCTTAAACAGCTATAATTTCTTTTTTTTTTACCTGAGGTTCTTATACTAATAAGGTCTCGAACACTCTCTTTTCTTTTTCTCAATGTTTCTTTTTATACTTTCTAGTTTCTTTCCTTTTTGAAGATTCAAAAAGAAAAAAGTAGCCTGTACCTTTGTACCTTTGTACCTCAGCTGTGATTCTTGGCGGGGGTTGACAAATCTAGATCCTATTTGATTACTCTAATGCTTAACATTTCTTTTGAGCGCTTTCCTTTTTACTGACTTCTTGATGAAAAATAGCCATGTTCTTACTTGAACCTGATGAGTTGATGAATTTTATATAAAGATAAGCTTCTAGTTCTGAAATACTCAATTTTTAAATTCATTCTTTCTTACGTTTTTATTTTACGACCTATTTAATTCGCAAATATAAGTAAAGAAAACCAACTAACATTTAACGCAATTGATTTTACCATGAAGTACGCTATAATTTCTGCTTTGTTTGTCACCGCCAACACTTTAGTTGCAAATGCACAAGGGTACAACTCTTCAGACACATTGTACGCACAGTTTTCTAACGATACGAACTCATCCATAAATGGGGGATATAATACCACAAATGGGACCATCAACAGCACTGCCTCCTGGCCCGTAGAAGCACAGCAGAAGAAGATAGATGTTGCAGCTGTATATGACGTTGGTGGTTGGAATGGATCATTGTATCGTTCCAATAGAAGTGTGGTTGCCGATTATCAACCTGTTAGAAAGCAGGATGCTGTCATTTCCCAGATCAGCGATGGTCAAATCCAAGCAACTGCTTCAGTATCCACATCTGTTACGGACAATAATTTTATTCCAAGCAACTCTACATATATTTCTTCTTATGAGGGTGCTGGTGTAAGAATGGAACCTAAAAATGTCGGTTGCATTTTTGGTTTAGCGGCTTTGTTATTTTTATAACTTGGTGGCAGTATATCCTATTGTAAAAAAGTGTGGAAAATTGGATATATAAAATGAACAGGAAAAGAACCAAAATTTAAATAGAAGTTTAAAATTTTATAATTAAAAAGTTTTTTTTTTTGTTGGAATAAGAGCCGACTACTCTCTATCAACTAGTATTTATATTTGTTTTGAGATGAATCAAATATCAACTATTGACTGATATCGTAAGTAGTTTTTCTTCATAACTAATCAATTATCGATCATATGAAATGATCAGACACAATACGTCAGGATGGAGAATGATAAGTGACTACGAAATACTGTGGGCGCAGTAAAGTTAAGATTTATCAATTAAACGATTCACTTGACACTTATATATACCAGGATACGTGTCGTTGCATTGGGCCTATAGTAAATAGTTTCCTCATTACTATATTAATCATGTTTAGGATGACCACTTTGTTGTAATATAAATCAACTATCATCTACGAACTAATATTTACGTCACCAGTATATTATCATATATGGTGTTAGAAGATGACGCAAATAATGGGAAATAGTCATCTAAATTAGTGGAAGCTGAAGCGCAAGGATTGATAATGTAATAGGATAAATGAATAACAACATATAAAACGATGATAATAATTGAGAGATTGGCGAATTTTGAGATGATTGTTGGGATTCCATTGTTGATAAAGGCAATAATATTAGGTATGTAGATATACTAGAAGTTCTCCTCGAGGATATAGGAATCCATAAAAGGGAATCTGCAATTCTACACAATTCTGCTAACGTGTCCTATATGATTTCAACCATGAAAAATTCATCAAGTTCTTAGCGGATTTAGCTCAGTTGGGAGAGTGCCAGACTGAAGAAAAACTTCGGTCAAGACATCTGGAGGTCCTGTGTTCGATCCACAGAATTCGCAAACTTTTTTTTTTTTAAAGAAAAAAAACTGCTAATTTTGACAAAAATTTAGAATCATTAATTTATTTAATGCTTATAAAAACTATCCTCTTCAAATAATTCTTCCTTATTGAATATACCAGATGGTAGAGTGCCACTTGCAACTAACTTAATACCTTTAGAATATGATCGATCTACGTTTTCTACTTCCATTTTTTGATAGTAATTTTGAAAAGAACCTGTTTCTAACATTCTTGAAAATGTCCTTGGTACATCCTCTTCCATGGCTGGAAAAAGTGCGGTTTCCAAGTGGAAATTTTCTGCTGAGTTGGGTAGTATGGAAAAAGAAATATTCGGAAGAGAAAGTTCATTTCCGTAACTGGTTTTGCATTCAGATCGTGAGCATATCTCCGCCCTTGAATAATTCTGTTCATTAAACTTTTTTTCCTTCGTAATATCATAATTATCATGTGGTAATTCATTGATTTTCTTAAATGCTAACGAGCCTATTTTTAATATGTTTTCATGCTCAAATGAGTGCGCTGGTTTTAGTTCGATTTGCTTCATGCTAACGGAAAAACCACCCGAATAAACCAAATCCTCCCTCTCCAAGGCCCCTTCTACACCTCTTGAAGATGAGCTTGGATATTTCAAAGAGGAATCTGGACATTGGTTTTTCAAAGCACCTAGTTTGTTTTCAATGTGTTCAAGAGTCTCCACCCTTCTTTTTGGCCTAAAAAAAGGATCGTCGTTTTCCTTCGAAGCTTCCATTGGTGTCGATTGTCGTAACTTGACCGGTGAGATGGACATACCAGGATTCGTTCCATCTAATGTCACTTTAGAT
Organism: Saccharomyces mikatae IFO 1815; assembly: GCF_947241705.1. Lineage (NCBI taxonomy): Eukaryota > Fungi > Ascomycota > Saccharomycetes > Saccharomycetales > Saccharomycetaceae > Saccharomyces > Saccharomyces mikatae. The sequence continues at coordinate 348,006 of NC_079263.1, read as the reverse complement.
CGCCTCTTCGCAGGTCTCGCATTTAAACAACTTTCCTTGAGTGGCTGTGGTGTTGATGGCATTTTTCTTTTGGTGCTGTTTTGAGAAGAATTGACGCTAGACGGAGTTCTCACAGTTATTCGTTGAGATGACGCATAATTAGAAGGTGATCTTCCCCTAATAATGAGAGGCGGCGTTTTCATTTCTTGCAAATACACAAATATACCCTTTGAACCATTTTTTAAAGCTATTTCATCGTAAGAAATTCCTGGCCTTACATCACAAAAGGTATCTGGATCTACAACGGCACCTAAAATTACGTGTAAGCTAAAATGCTTGTTCTGTTGGGATGGCTTCTTCACGCTGATGGACGAAGCGAACTGAACTCTTTCATAACGGGCGACTTTTTGAATAGAATCTTCTGGATAGGACAATAGTAAAGAGTCCACCCCATATTCCTCATTATTGACATGGTCTCTATGCAAATAAAATGTAGAATCATATTTCTTCATTTTAGTGATATTTCGAACATTGGAGGCTTCCCTTATGATTTGATGTTTTGGTAAAGGAGATGGCACCAACGGACATACAGAAGGACAAAATTGAGGACCTTTATCACGTTTCGCAGTGTGTTGAACGAGATTAATTTCTGTTTCATCATCATCGTTCTTCGCTTTTATCTTGATAGCAAAATACTGCACTCTTGGTTCATTTTCTAGTGTGGAATCTCCAATCTGGAGGTCGAAACTACTTTTTAGAAACGTATCTAAATCACAGTTTGTTGTTTCAAATGTCGACACTAAAGTAAAGTAATTCCTTTTATAACCTACCCATTCTTCATCAATGTGATCAAATCCTCTGTCAATTCTTGGAATAATCCGCAAATCCAGTGTTCTCCCAGTCTGAGATTCTACAACTGGACAATAATTCCTCACCAATTCAAATGGAGGTCCAACTTTGAACTGCAATGTTGATCTAGGGGCAATTTTCAATTTCCTTTTGTCGAAGTAATTTGAAGTGGTACCGTCTTCATTCAACTGCGTGAGGATAACAGGCGCGTCCTCTTCCTGTTCTGTACTCAACTCCCTTTCATATTTAGAAATAAGGTCATCCCCCAAAATTGGATCTGTGTTTTCCATTTCATTCATTTTTAAGCGCTTTTAATATTACTGTTGTCCTCTTTAATGAAAGTATACTAAGCTTTTATTTTTTGTTTTAATAGTGACACAAAACGGCGGACAGTTATAACAGACCTTGGCTCGTCAACACAAAAGACAACTGTTGGTGACCTTTTTTAGAAAGCTGGGCGGTTCAGAATAGAATAGACCTCGAGAACCTTGAGATATCGGTTGCCACTCTTTTGTGTCATTCGGCATGGCCGATTTTCTGACACTTTGGCCTTTAAGCCGCACTGGACAAAAAAACGTCAAATAGCCGCGGAAGTTACAATGTGAAACTACATATACTGCAACAGCAATGAAGCACTATGTACATCGAACGGATTCTATAACTCTATAATATAACGGTATCTATTACACAAAGTTGAGATTGATAATCTCACGGAGCAATAGAGTGCTTTGTACCTTGTTTAATAAGAAAAAAAAGAGAGAAGCGTAAACAACAAACATGATTTTTAAGTTAACTTGGAGCGTTTAATGGATAAAGCGTAAACATCTAGAAACTTAGTAAATTCATGAATAATGTCATTCATGAACATGATATGAACGCCAAGGGAGAGGCCAAAGCCGAGCCAAGACAGAGCAAACACAATTTTATCAGGTTCAATTCTCCAAACATTTTGACATATCTTGTACAAAACCATCTGGCACAAAGGAATCAACATAGGTGCATTGAACATAGGAAAACTCTGCTTAGTCAGATGGCAAACAATTATTCTTCCGACCGTAAATGCTCCTGTGAAGCCGATGGAAAGGATAAAAGCAAGAGAAATAAAACTCGGTTGCATCCACACCAGTAAAGCGATACTTGCGTAATACGCAAAGAACGGCAAAAGACCTTTTATAGCGCTATTTTGTTCAATTTGAGCAATATTATTGGCCGAAGAGGTGCTATTTCTGTAATACTTATCCACATTCCTTTTCGCAGATAATGCATTCATAACTAAACCAAAGACAGCTAAGGAGAACACAACATCCAAAGTGTCCACATCAATTACTTTATCACCAATTCTAATGGTAAACAAATAGGTATGCCAGATTACTTGTTTTCCATATATACCCGTCAATATTAGCGTAACACAGACAATCAAAATTCCTTCGACGGGTCCAGAGAACTCACTTAAATATAATGTGTGTGTATGATATTCTTCCCAAGTACTCAAGTAAAAATTCGTCAGCATTGCAAACTGGGACAACATTAGACTATATGAGAATCCCATCCCAGTCTCAGAAGCAAAAATAAAAATGGAAAGAGTAGAGTTGATAGCATCAATGCTATGGTCGAAAAGCTCTCCCAATGGTCCTGACTGATTAATACGACGGGCATGCACACCATCACATCCATCAAAAGTTTGATATAGAAACACACCTAAAGCGTAAGAAAAATATGTCCAGTGTGGCGTATCAGTGTTAAGATTTGGGTCGTAAAAGAACACGGTTAGCACATTTGTAACAATAAATGCAAATCCTGATAATGTAATGATATTAGGCGCCATCCACGTGGGAAAAATGGTACAAAATCTTTGCCAAAACGGCTTCAAAAAATACTTTGACACCAGCGAGCGATCTTCACTTTGGTATCTGTTGTGAGAGAAAACAAAAATTGTTGAAGGTTAGTATATTGAGTTCTTTGCTCCCTGCCTACCAATGCAACCATTGGGCGCTTTACATACTTATATGACTTTAGATTTTCAATGTGTGAATCAGGAACAAAGTATCCCATTTTATATCCTAACTTGTTTCTGTTTTCAACACTTTTATTGGTAGTACTATCTTGATGCTCTCTCATTCACAATGTAATTTCTCGACAAATATACGTATGCCCAGCCAGTTCGCGCACATCCTCGCGTCAATATGACAGCTTGTGAAATATTTCATAAAAATAAGGCCATTTGTAAAACTAAGAATGATATAGGGCAAACACTATAATACTGCCACACGAAGGTGTTTTAAAGCAAAGAGTGACCTTGACGTATTCAAAGAGTTTAAAATTTTAATTTACCCCAACAAAAGAGGCAAAGTAAACTGTGAACTAGTCGCTTGTAGAATTAAATGAAAAATAGCAACCAGCCTTTCTGAAAAAACGTTAAATATTCGATTTGAAAATACTACATAAAAGCCATAACTTTATAAGTGTTGTAGATTGAAAACCTAAAGTCAAAATTTAGATGGTATCAACTGATTCGTATATAAGAGAAAAAAAGGCTATAATTTCTCATTTATTTGCAAGTTACCAACATTTTAGAAACCACACCTAGCAATTGCTCATTCTCACATGCCGCCGCTACACGCTCTTTATCATTTAACTGTTTATTTACCTGATTCTCACTATCATGAGTACCTTTCTTCAACAAAATAGTAATTCTAAATCTTGGAGGAAGAGATCTCTCCAGTCTGACTCGTATCCCCAGACCAATTAAAGTTGCTAGAGAACAATGCGTTATTGTTGGTGTTATTCTTATTACCACTTCCGCCATTTCTTCCTGATTACCTGAATCATGAACCTCAATGTCTTCCAAATTTACGACAGAAAGCTGTCCCAGACTTAAGGGATGCTCGGGATCTGAAATATGAGCTATTAAATCATATATTTCCTGGGCATCAATAACATCAGCCTCTTCTTCTTCCTTTCTTTGACCTGCTACGAATTCCTCCTCGGTCTCTTCTAGTAAACTTTCTTCATCAGAAGTCATTTCCGGTGCAGTTTCAATAGAAAGAAGCTTGTCTAAAGTCTCTATATCTTGCAGTACCTGAGACTTTAAAGAATGGTCTATTTTCAGCAAAAGCCTCCTCCTTTCCAGGGTGGCTTCTTTGCTGAAACCACCTAGCAAAAGATCTTTAGTATTATCTTCTTTTCTGCTAGGAAGTTGGTTCTCCTCTAGTATATCAGGATTCTCGTTCAAAAATTCAGACATGCGTAATATTAGTAGTAATGGAAAATTTGGTGGATCGTTGGGCCAGTTTATATTTCTTCGATCTCAAATCACTTCTGTTGTTGGTTAGTCATGGTCCAAGCCTACTGAAAATCCATCTAGATAGCATCAATATTCAAAGGTAAACACCCAAACATTACATCTATGCAAAGACTCGTCCAATATAACACTTGGATTGAACCATGAAAGCTGTTCTCAATTAGTTCGATGTTTCGACAATGGTAATTGACTTTATAGAAGTATTTATCAAATATATAACGTACATAACTTTCGTTTCTCTTAATTGATTATTTTATCCACCTTTTCTACCATTGTCTTGTTCTAATTGCGCCCAACTTCTTTCTACTATTCTTTGGATCAATGTAATGGATTGGTTAGTGCCTTCATGTAGCACTTTGATGTCTTCAACCTTGTATGGCGCTTGAACCTTGACGTCATCAAGAATGATGATGTCTTTGGCCACCCATTTAGTGTCGCCTATGGTCTTAAAGATTTGATCGAAAATAAACTGACCCTCTGCACTCACACCTTTGCCTCTCAAGAGCTCTTTCTTTTTGGATGTTATTACACTATCTCTTAAAAGTTTCTCAACTCTTTCCACATTCACATATGAGGGTTTGATTTGTTGCTTCTTGAATGAATTAAATGAAGGCTTATCACCAATGACTTCCAAATGCTTGATGAATGTGCACTTTATCACCTTGAAATTTTGAGGAGACTGATTCTTTTTCGTTGTTTGAATAGTGAGGGTGTTGTTGGAAGAATTGAAGGAATACAATCTTCCTTCAGTAATTACGTCCAACACATTTGTGACTTTTATTCTGAATCCGAGCGTATGCTCAAGGCTGATACTCATGGAAAAAAAGAGAAAAGAAATTTATTCTTGGGGTCACAAGCTTGGAAATGAGCGGTATGTACAGGCTTGATTCAATGTGACTTTTTTTGTTTTGCATTAGAATATACATTCTTATTTACTACAAGGTTCGATCTTTCTTTTGCTTCCGTTAATGTCATTCGCGCGACAAACTACGGAAATTTGCACAGCTAACGTTTTTGCTGGACCTCGAATGCCTTTATAATTATTCCCCTAAAAGAGAGTAAGGAAATTGACTTTACAGCTTCTTATATTAGATTTCATATTATATACAAGAAATTATATTCAGTAGTTAGCCTAGTATTTCTCGAGCTTCTTGTAATGCTTCCATTGGAAATCCTGCCAATTCTGCCACTCTAATGGCATCAGATTTCATGCAAATACCTGGTTTCAACTTATGGTTGTAACAGAAATTGTTGCCACCCAAATCTGTGATTCCACTTTGGTAAAACTTTATCTTTTCACGCATACCCTTCGCACATTTGTTATCGATGATTTGCTTCAATTCTTGGCCAAAATGTGTAGCAAAGAGCGTTCTACATTGGTTATTTTCTATCAAATACTTTAATGTTGCATATGCGATGCTAATGCCTTCTTTGCCACTAGTGCCACGTCCAATCTCATCAAGAATAGCCAAAGATCGTTTCGTAGCCCCTTGCAGAATAAACGATGTTTCTATCATCTCAACCATGAACGTACTCATCTCATTGTATAGATCATCTGCTGAACCAACTCTGCTAAAGAGCTTATCTACAATACCAACACGCGCCTTTCTGCATGGAACAAAACATCCAATTTGTGCCAAAATTACTATAATTGCATTCTGCCTCAAGAATGTAGATTTACCACCCATATTTGGTCCAGTGATTACCCATAAATTGTCTTTTGCTAATTCGCAGTTATTGGCTGTGAATGTCTCCAAAGAACGTGCGGAAAGGCCCTCTTCGACCATCAGGTGTCTCCCATTCACCACTTCTAGTTTGTCGCTCTCATCCACCTTAGGGCAGACTAAATTTTTCTCATTAGCTAGAACTGCAAACGATGATAAGGTGTCAAGGTAACCCAATGTAGTTGCAACTTGTCTAACTTCGTTACTTCTATCAATGAATTTTCTTTTGAAGAGGTCAATAATGTTGGTCTCTTCGTTCCTAATCTTTAGAATTAATAATTCTAACTCATGCCCCAGATCTGTCCAAATTTTGTGACTCAGCCATCGTGTTTGGTTAGATTTTTGCAAAATATGGAAACAGCTTCCGTAGTATTCAGTCCTTTTAGTAATCGACTCATCAATTCTCTTTAAATTAGTGGCTGTTCCTGTCACATGAAGCGCGTACTCACCATTTTGTCTTTCTTTCAAAACGAGAGTTTTAGCACCTAGTTCACCAACAAACAGGTCTTTTAGTGAAGCATTGAATTCTTTTTTTTTGCTCCAAACTTTCTGGTATGCTTCATGCAGTTTCCTGAGTTTGCTATTGAATGAAGGATTAACAATAAAATTGGTCAATTGATACACTTCATCTTTTTCTTTTACTTTTCTGTCTTTTATTTCTATCTCAAGCATTATATTCGTATTCCCACTCTGTTTGGAATCTTGTGATTTCACTAGCTCCTCCTCATTTAAAAACTTCAAGATATCATCAATCAAGTTTTTCTCAAAGCCTAGAGGTTCTGTCAGCTGTGTAATTTGGCTCTTCAATGTGGGCTTCATCAATGAAGTGTTATTCAGTAAAAATTCTCTTATTTGTCTTGAAACCTGCAGTGAGTGCGCCATTTGAACCAATTCCAGTGCCTCACCTCTTCCAAAACTAAATTTCTGCAGTATACGAGATAGATCATTTACTTTTCTCAACATTAAGCGTAGTCCCTCAGTAATATCAATATTGTCTTTAAAAAATGTTACAATTTTCTGGCGTCTTTTGATTTCTTTCAGATCGAGGGAAGGCCCACTTAACCATTGAGATAGAAGCCTCGTTCCAGAAGGCGTTACTGTCCTCCTAATAGATGATAACAAAGAGCCTTTTTTATTGTTGTCCCTCACAGTAGAATGCAGTTCAAGTGCCGTGCTAGTTCTTGAATCAATTTGCATAATTGCGGTAGCTAACTGTCTCTGAGGAATCTGAAAATTGATGGAGAAATCTGGCAGATGCTCACTAACGTATATTAACGTGTTTCTTAGGGCAGCCAGCTCTTTCTGAGTGAAAGTTTGAAATTGGATTCTCAGTTGCCTATCTGTTGTTTCTTTTCCACCCAAATTAAACAGCCCATAAAACGACTCAATAGTGCGGTGTTGACTGGGCATTTTTTGGTACTTTATAAAAAATTTTTTAAGCTCAACGAGTTCTGGGTACCAGGCCCCTGATTCGATATGAAACTCTAGTAATCTTTCATCTAATAGAATCTCCTTAGGTTGAATTCTTGTTATGGCAGAAACCAAGTCTTTAAGGTATACCTGTTGAACGAATATTTCTCCAGTACTCACATCGCACCAACATATACCCACTTTCAGACTCACATCTGCCACTTGGCTCATGCAATTTTCAGGAAATTCAATGTTCAGTAGGTACGTATTCTCTCTCAGATTTTCAAATGCTTCATCAATAAAAGTACCGGGTGTGACAATCCTAGTCACTCTTCTATAAAACTTATTAACTTCATTATCTGCTACATCCTTCTTTTTGAATTGCTCTGCAATAGTTACACTGTATCCACAGTTATTAACGAGCATTTTTAAGTGTCTACTTAATTGATTTACAGGGAATCCAGCAAATGGAACTCTGCCATGACTGTAAGCTCGATTGGTAAGTGATATATTCAACTCAGGAGCATACTTAATCGCTTGCTCAAAATAGAGTTCATAGAACGATCCCATTTGCGTTAAAACCACATGATCTTTATACAAATCCATCAAGTCACGCACGTATTGCAATGATGGAGGCAGAGAAGCTTTTAAGTGCTTAGTAGTTGATACATTTCTCTCCTGTTGTGGAAAAAGGCTATTATCTGCATTACTTGAATACGAGCCATCAGTACTTTCGCAATCTGATTCGGGAACTTTGTCAAAACTAATTCTAAGTTTTGAGATTTCTGGTCGAGCATTCTCAGCACTATAGTGTCTTAAAGATACTCTAGAGATGAACAAAAATGTTTTCGGTACTCTGAAGATAGGCTTCATCGGTGGCCTCTACCTCTCCTTGCGCATATATTCTGTATCATCCAATTATTTAGCAGTGATCTTTTTAAGCATTTCTTTATAAGTAAACTCATCGCGAAATCTCTGTATGCTCTACAAAATATGCATTTCGCAAAATTTTTAAAAAACAACGTTAACAAAAGCACTGATCGTCAAGTAATGATCTAGATTACTTATAAAATATATACAATTCACTAATTATTTTCCCCTTTGAAAAGTAAGGAAATGCTAGCTTTAAAAGTTTTGGAACATATAAAGGTATCGATCTCAGTTTAAGAAACCTTTACAGTTAGGAGCGCCACATAAACAAGGAAGCCTTTCCTCATCATCTTTCTCTCTTTCAAATTTATAATCATATGTCAATTCCTCACTCGCACCTATATCACGTAGTGCATAAATAACAATTCTCCTTCTTCCACCAACCTTTATAATCTTCGCCGTACAGTTTGGATCACAACAATGGTTAATAAACCTGGCAATACCACCTTTCTTGGTGGCATCAATAACTGTGTTCTCGTCAACCCTAAAAAGATAACTTGAACCAATTCCATTCTTCAGATACCTCCTTTCTCTCATTTCTGCAACCGGTTGTCTGATTCTTTCACCGACGTACTCAATAATCATTTCTTTTGCTGCAATAGAGTCTAATGCATATAAACCCCAATTATGAATGGCGGAACGAGCAAACATGACTGGCTTTTTTCTTTTATTTAATTGGTTTAGCGATAGCAGCTCAGATTCTGTACCAATTGCAGCCTTCTGGGCCTCTATATCTTGCTGAAATCTCCTATTCGATGCCCTATTGTCTCTTGAGGATGAAACTTCCTGAGGAATTGAATCTGAAGGTTCTTTGTTGGAAGATTCTTCTCTCTGAGAAAGGTCTGGTGTGTATTCATTCTTTTCATTGTGAATGTTAACAGTATTTAATGGCTGGTGAATCCTGCGACGATGAGGCAAGTAATTAACCTTCAATTTATCCGCAATTTTTCTAAATCCTTCAGCCTTAAAAGAACAAGTTGGCTGTAGTTCACTGTCAAATGAAGTCCCGTTATGTTCAATTTGCCAATCGGAAGCCTTTTGTTCCTCAAGTGCTTGTCGGCGAGATTTCCAAGTTTTATATTCCAAAATTGCACCAGTGTTTGAGATAACGGTAGGAGTATATGAGCTCAGCAACTGCTTTAATATGTGTATATCTTCTTCATCTTTAATAGCATTTTGCAAGTCCAAGGGTGATAAAGCTTGACTGTACTTCAAATCGTATTCCTCAGGTGGATAGACAGGCTCAGGAATTTCAGTGGCAGTCGGTTTATACATCAAAGGAGTATCCAATAGGTCAGCCGATTCATTCTGATCAGAAACCAATGATTTAACAGCCTGAAGGTGATCCGATTCAGGGGTCGTTGGCTCGGACTCACTTTTGAATTTCTTATCTGTAACTTCTTCTTCTTCTTCTTCAGAGGAAGAAGAAGATGTCATATTTTCATCCTCTTCGTCTTCCACTTTTGATACTCGAGAAATTCCGCTATCGTTAAGTGGAGTGCTTTCCTTGGAATCGGTTTCCTCATTCAAGAAATGTGCCATTGGTTTGATCCCCTTGGATAACTTCTTCCTTTTCAAATTATGATCCATTGTAAGCGAATTGCGCCTCTTCAAATTTCTTTTATTGGACTTTGCATAGCCACCATACAAGCCAAACAAATCAAAATCCCTTTTAACTTCCTCTTTACGTTTTAATTCATCTTCTGCAATTTTGGAGGCTATCTCCTGTTTTTTCTTTTTCTCGTTTATTTCTCTTCTAGCCAATAATTCAGGAAAATTTGCATGGTCCAAAGTGTCAAATACTGTGGGACCTATCAATCTCTTCTTAATGTCAACATGCAAGGCTTTTTCTAAATCTTTCAGTATTTGTTTTGCTGTAGCTCCAATAAACTCTTCTCGGGACTCGTATTTTATAGGTGCATGTGCAGAAATTGGTAATGAACCGGATTTGTTGAATCTAGTTCTGTTTTGGAACCTAGGCAGAATCAGATGAAATTTTATTAAAATTGGAATCCTTCTACTTCGAGACATTATCGTTAGCTTTCCCGACTCTGCATTCGAACACGTCTGTGCATGCGCAATATCGTCGAAAACAATATAAATACCGGTTGTATGATCAATAAATCTCGCACATCTGTAACCTCTTAATTTGAATTTGAAGTCCTCGATACGAAATCTATGTTTGGCAACAAATATCTTGGAGACATGTAAAACGGGCCTGTTATTAACTACACCCAAAAGATCATATGGAATTCTTTTTTCATGTCCTGAAGAATGCGATAAGGTATCCACCTTAGGTTCTTTGGGCAAACTAATGTCTTTACCTTGTGCTTCCTTTACTTTTCCCTTTTCCGCTTCTTTGTCTTTGGCTTTTTTCATACTTTCTTGCAATTTTTGTAAATTTTTAACATTTATTTCAACAAACTTAGAGATGATATCATTCAAAATAGAATGCTTATTCAAAATCACCTCAAATCTAAAGCCCATGATAAAGCAACCTGATAATTCATGCTTCCTAACAGCATTAAAAGCTGATTTGGCGGCCTCATTAATTGATCCATCAGAACTAGTATATTTTATAAGATAAACATGCAAAGGTAAAGCACTAGTAGGGTCATTAAAAGCTTCAAAATGAGATATTTCTCCATACTTTTTGAAATAGTTTTTAATCGATATATCTTGAATACTAGTTGTTGTTGAATCTTGTGCTGGATAAACAACTATTTCACATGGAGGAGGAGGCCCTAAAGAGTACCTATCATAAGATATGCGAGGTAGTAGGACTAGAGATTTCCTGCATTTTCTGTGACTCGCTACTTTTCCATTAGTTAGAATACCGTCTTCATTACGAGGGTCGAGTGCTTTAATTTCTGGATGCCTATGTTTTACTTTAAATTTATATTGCCCATCTTGTAACTCTTTGACTACATAATAACCTGTTTCAGAAAACTCTTTGTCTGCAGCCTTCCAAGAAAACATTTTGTCTTTATTAAAGAACTCGCCTTTTGTGGGGTCGAAATAATGAAATTTAGATTTCAAAACATCTGTGTTGTACCTTAGAACTGGAGGTGGTCTTTGTTGCAGAAGCAAAGCAGAATCTGTGCGAAGACGTTCGCTCGTAGAAGATGGTGCAATATGAGAATTGTTATTTGAATAGCGTGATTGGGACAACCCCCTCCGGTTATCAATATCAGAGTTACTATTTACGTATGCGCCACTTTCGCTGCTCTCAGTAGCATAATACGAATGTCGCGAACTGCCATTAGTTGGACTATGTGAATGTTCATCATTATAGCGTCGCCTTGAAACGTCACTGTGGTTATAGCGTCGACGTTGACTGTATTGACTAGGATATTGCTGGTAAGAATGTTCGGTTGGGTACTGATACTGACCAGAACGCGAATATTGAGGTTTTTCCTGTGAATGTCTGTACGAACCAGAAGATGGATGTGTTCTCCTATAGTAACCTGACATTCTATAAACTTAGACTCCTCTTGTAAGAATCCACGAATAAGAGATCTCTTCTATGCTAGCGGCTGCTCTATTGTAAGTTGAAGAGGACTGCGAACAGGAAGTCGATGAGAAGAAGCTTTTTAATAATATAACGTGGAAACAGCACGAAGGACAGAATAATAAAAGTATGCGAGTGGCTATAAAAATTTATATTTGGGAGTGTTCGGATTACAAAAGGTTGTTGTATAGACTTCTCACGTTTCTCTTTAGCGAAAAACCTACTCTTTGTGATAAAACTGTGTATTTCTTCATTCTTTACCGTTGTTTACGTTAAGCAGTAAACCGAGATTAAAAAAAAAAATAAAATCTAAAAAGGCAAAAAAAGTCATACTAATAGCAATGAAAGCGCATCAAATTGACATCAACAAGTAGCAGCATGTCAATGCAACAAGTTCAACATTGTGTTGCGGAAATTCTTCGACTAGATCCTGTAGAAAAACCGGACTGGTCTAGTGGATATTTAAAGAAATTGACCAATGCAACATCGATTTTATATAACACTTCACTGAATAAGGTGATGCTGAAACAGGATGAGGAGGTGGCCAGATGCCATATATGTGCGTACATAGCATCACAGAAGATGAACGAAAAACATATGCCAGATCTTTGTTATTACTTAGACAGTATTCCTTTAGAACCGAAAAAGGCCAAGCATTTAATGAACCTTTTCAGACAAAGTTTATCTAATTCTTCACCTATGAAGCAATTTGCTTGGACTCCGAGCCCCAAAAAGAGTAAGCGTAGTCCAGTGAAGAACGGTGACAGATTTACCTCATCTAACCCTAACGATTTGAGAAGACAATTGTTTGGTACACCAACTAAAATTGGGCACAGTGAAAAAAATGATTCGTTGATAATACCAGTGCTGCCGCCTATGCAAACAAACGATGCACCACCTGTTACAAGAAGAAAATTAGCATTTGAGGAGGAAGAGACTCACGACGAAGAATTAGGAAGTAAATGTGTGTCATTGAAAAATCATAGTACTAAGGGCATTTCTGGAAACGGTGAAACAGATATTGATGAATATGAAAATCATGAAAGTGAGTCTGGAAGTGAAGAAGAGACATCAGATGTACAAGAAAGAAAGGGCAGGAAAAGCATACAGAACAAGAGAGTCAAAAAACCGAAATCAGAATTGAAGACAGCAAAAACTCTGAGGAAAAGAGGTAGAATACCAAATTCCTTGTTAGTAAAAAAATATTGTAAGATGACCACTGAAGAGATAATTAGACTTTGCAACGATTTCGAACTCCCAAGAGAAGTGGCATATAAAATCGTGGATGAGTATAATATAAACGCAACAAGATTGGTTTGCCCATGGCAATTAGTGTGTGGGTTGGTATTAAACTGCACATTTATTGTATTCAATGAAAGAAGGCGTAAGGATCCACGTATCGATCATTTTATTATTAGTAAAATGTGCAGTTTGATGCTGACGTCAAAAGTTGATGAGGTCATTGAATGTGTCAAACTAGTGAAAGAATTAATCGTCGGTGAGAAATGGTTTAGAGATTTGCAGATAAGGTATGACGATTTCGATGGCATCAAGTATAACGAAATCATTTTTAGGAAATTAGGGTCAATGCTCCAAACCACAAATATTTTAGTTACAGACGATCAGTACAATATTTGGAAGAGAAGAATTGAGTTAGATTTGGCTTTAGCAGAATCCTTATGAAATATTAAAGTATAATTATATATATACATATATCTATTTACAACCCCTTCTAGATCATTCCTTTGGCCCTATAACTGGCTAGTGTCATTTCCATCTTTGCACTAATGATTGGATCTGCTCTCAAACGCTTTTGTATCTTCGCAGCTTCCGCAAATGTGGTAGCTTGCAGTTTTTCATCCATAGTTCTTGCTAGAATTGCCGAATCCTGAAATAACTCTATGGCGTCGTCAATTTTTTCCATTTGAAGTTTCAATTGCGCTAAGCCAATCTTGGCTTGTTCGGATCTTGGGTCTAATTCGCAAGCTTTAGTCAACAGCGCAATGGCTGTATTAAATTTCTCTTCATCCAGTTGAGTCGGATCTTGAGAAGACTGTCTTGCTAGGATAGTGGCCTTACCAATCAACGGTCCAATACCTACGTGTATTTTTTCTTGTACTTCTTCTAACCTCTTAGCAATATCATACTGTTTGATAGCAGTACTGAAATCACCCTTATCAGTCAAGATTTCAGCGAAAAATGCAGGGACTTCAGGTAAAGTGGGGAACTTCAACTTTGTTTCATTGAAAAGAGCCTCAGATTCTGTAAATTTACCTTGCTTGTACAACAAACAGGCTAATTGAATATAGGGATAAATGTTTTCCGGATATAAATTTTGAGCCTTTTGAAAATCTGCTTTGGCATTAACGTAATCTTGTAAGATGAAATACATTTGACCACGGTGGTAGTAAGTGGGTGGGTACTCAGAATCCAGATCGATAGCCTTCTGGAAATACTTGAAAAATTCTTGAGAGTTTTCCTTATCGGCCAAGGTCAATGCCAAAAATATGTATGAATTTGGTGTTGGGTGCAAGTTAATAGACTCTTGTAAAAGAGCTTGAGCACCTAACAAGTTATTCTTCAAAAAATGAAAAATACCTGTATAGCAGAAAGCCAAAGCAGCATTTTCTTTTAAAGGACCATCAACCTGACTGGCAAGTAGAGAATGATACGCGTCAGTGGCACTGGTAAAAAGTTTATCCGCTGTTAAATAACCTTCATTCGTCGCTGAATATAGTTTTTGCAAGGCATCCGACAATAGAGCATATGCAGTGTCAAAGTGTGAACTGTTGTTTACCCTAGAAATTTCCAAATCAGGGTCAAAAATTCCAAAGAAAGAGGTTAAAGATGTATTCGAAGGTAAAAGTTGCGAACCCCTGCCGTCACCCTTCGATAAATTTTCGTTTAATACCTTCATTGCTTGTTTGTTCAAATTTCTTTCTAGCATAGGCTCAATGGAGGCGCCATCAAAGTCGCCATTTAATGACAAAACAGAGAGATCAAACATGGCATCAGTAAAATTGCCCAGTGACTCGTTGGCTGATGCGCGTCTCAGCAGGGCTTTAGAATGATCGGGCTTTATCTCAAGTGCCTTTGTAGTATACTCCAAGACTTTGTTCAAGTCGCCTGTAGAAATGTAGCACGCAGATATGTTGGAATAGAACACTGGGTCATTCGGATCCAACTCAATGGCACACTGGTAGTACTTAATGGCCTCAGTAAAATTTTTCGTGGTGAAGAAGTGGTTACCTTTGTTCTTCAATTGCACGGCATATGTCTGTTTCTGAGAAAGCGTCAGACCTTTTAACTGGCTGATATCAGGTTCACCATTGGGTAGGAAAGTACACTGGAAATCTTCCGCCGATTTCGCTCTATTCTTTCTTTTCCGTTTGTTCTTTTTCTTCTTATTCTCATTTGCAATGCTGCTTTTATTCTTCAAGCCCACCTCGTCTTCTTTAAGGTTAGTTGATGCTTCACTCTGGCGCCGGTGGTCCTTTGAACCCTTCAGATGCTGCTGCTGCTGCTGCTTGAGCTGTTGGTAATATACATAAGCACCCACAGCAGCGGTCCCCGCAGAGACCGTTGCTAGGATGGCCACCTTGTTTCTAGCGATAAACCTGAAGAGCGAGTTTTCGGCCATAAGTGCTTCTTATGTTCGGTATGTACAAGTATGTAGAGATATATTCAACAATTTTCTTTATTTACTCCTTGCAAGTCTATCTAGCTTGCTTATTTGTATGTCATTGCGAGTTAGTTTTTCACATTGCACTAGGGTGAATTGTCGTCGCGAAGTGCATTTCTATAGAAAAGGGAAATGGGCTGAATAAACCTAAGACAAAGATCGTTTCACTCCCATTGCTGCCTGTTATTCCTTCTGGCGGTCAGCCATTGCTTCTTGCATTCGCGGTATGCGTCAAAGTATTCTTGACATTTGGAGCGGTCGTAGTCGTTGCGCTCGAGGCACTGAAAACTAAGCTTAGAGGACTCCTCACAGGGGTCATAGTACTGACTGTCCGCCTTTAAAGCAAACTTATACTTGTTGACCGGATTCTCCGGATCGTCTGGGTAGTATTGAAATGACGATGGGTCGTCGCTCTTAGGTACATAGTTTACTTTGGTTCTGTCAGTGACAGGTCCTTTAGAGGTCGCTGGTACTGAAGATGAAGATGGTTGGGAATCTTTGTCAATAATCTTCGTGGTGTTGATATTGGTGGTATCGCTAGTATCCTTGGTCATTGCGATCTGTTGGAGAGTGTGGAAGGTGTAGTAGTTTGCCGCCTCTGTGGGGTTGGGTCTTCCCAATCTCTTTAAGCAGGTTTGCCATATTATATCATTGTTAACGGCCCACAAAGAGAATGAGAAAATTGATAAAACCTACCATTGGGATCAGCAGTAACCTTTGGCTCCTGTATGGGAGTAGAAACGCGTTAGTATTAGCGTACAAATTCAATATTATTTGAAGAGGTACTCGGTATATGGTTCGACTGTAGACCGCAGACTCTTTTTTGCTCGCTGCCCCGTTTCTCATTCGTGTGCTGTGAACTTTCTTTTTATAGTGCCGATTTCCTGTGCATTTAAATCGTGTGTAGTAGTTATTCCTGGATGTCTATTAATATTGTCCCCTCGTCGCCCCCCAACCAAACGGTATCTGCTGCATCTGCTGTCGCTGCTCCTCAGGATCACGCTAAGTTCAATAATCCTATCAGACTACCAATATCCATATCTCTCACCATTAACGATACGCCTAACAATAGCAGCAATAGTAATGGTGTCACCAATGGATTAGGTATTTTGCCTTCGCGTACGGCTACTTCATTAGTCGTGACAAATAACAGCAGTGACAATAGCAATGCGGTAGCAGCAGCAACAGCCGCAGCCACTGTGGAGACGAATACAACCCCTGCCGTGAGTACTACAAAGAGTATCCGTCATTTCATATATCCTCCAAATCAAGTGAACCAGACGGACTTTTCGCTCGACATACATCTTCCACCAAATACCTCGCTGCCGGAACGGATAGACCAACCTACTTTGAAACACAGAATGGACAAGCACGGGCTTTTCAGCATCAGGCTGACCCCCTTTATAGATACTTCTTCCGCCTCTGTTGCTAACCAAGGCCTTTTCTTTGACCCCATTATCAGAACTGCGGGTGCAGGCTCACAAATAATCATCGGAAGATACACTGAAAGAGTGAGGGAGGCAATTTCCAAAATCCCGGATCAATATCATCCCGTAGTGTTCAAATCAAAAGTGATATCCAGGACTCATGGATGTTTCAAAGTTGACGACCAAGGAAATTGGTTTTTAAAAGATGTTAAGTCTTCCAGTGGAACATTTTTGAACCATCAACGTTTGTCTTCGGCGTCTACCACTTCTAAGGACTATCCTTTACATGACGGCGACATCATACAATTGGGTATGGACTTTCGTGGCGGTACGGAAGAGATATATCGTTGTGTCAAGATGAAAATAGAGTTAAATAAGTCCTGGAAATTAAAGGCCAATGCATTTAATAAAGAAGCCCTAAGTCGAATAAAAAACTTACAAAAACTAACTACGGGTTTAGAACAAGAAGATTGCTCCATTTGTCTGAACAAAATAAAACCTTGCCAAGCGATTTTCATATCACCATGTGCGCATAGTTGGCATTTCCACTGTGTGAGAAGGCTAGTCATTATGAGTTATCCTCAATTCATGTGTCCGAACTGTAGATCAAATTGTGATCTGGAAACCACTTTGGAATCCGAATCCGAATCCGAATTCGAGAACGAAAATGAAGACGAACCAGACATCGAAATGGATATTGATATGGACCTAAATAACAATTTAGGTGTTCGCCTAGTAGATTGATCACGTGAAAATATATGCTATATACTATATACCATAATATATAACATAGAACGTACCTTTCTCAGAGTTGTGAGGACCAAAGAAAAAAAAAATAATAGTTTTAATTCATTCATTCGTTCATTTGCAGTAACTGGTAGGAAATAGACCTTTCAGCCCATCACATTCACCATATGTCCATCCGCTACCATCATCACCTCTGATGACAGTAATTACATCCCCCACGTCAATTGATATCTCATCATCTCCTTGTGCTTCATAGGCGTACATAGCTTCTAAGGTCCTGATAGGGAGCGTGCTCCTTCTTGGTGGTGGTACTTCTGGTGCGGGGCCTCTATTATTTGCTGTAGCAGTATCAGTGGTAGATATGCGAATATATGTAGTGGGTACAAGCCCTGATTCACCAGTGCTGTCGTTATTTATCTTGGTCCATCCAGAACCTGTGTCCCGTGCAACCAATGAAATTCTGTCGCCTGGCGAAATACTAATTTCGTCATCATCCTGCTTCACATATGCATACAATACTTTATTGCTGCCATCATCACTGGTAGTTTGTGTCGTTTTTAGTGTATTACCGGTACCGGTAGTTCGTATAGAAGTATTCTCTGTATCTTCACCAGCGTTGTTAGCATCAACGCCCAGCCTGGTTCTTCTCGATGTATTGAAAATACTTGTTATATGCAGGGCTCCCCCATTGCCATTCCCAGTATTCCCACTACTTGAAGGCCTCGAATCGACATTTAATATGTTGTACTTTAGTTTACTGAATATTCCAGATTTCTTCTTTGTCTTGGAAAGATCAATGTTATCTGTGGACAAATCGTATTCCTCAGGAACATTGTTTTGAATACTTTCGATTTGAACCTCAGCTTGTAATTTCATCGTCTCGTGCGATGTGAAAGGTGAAACAATGTTTAGATATTCCTTCAACGTATCGTAAAATTTAGTAGCACTGACGTTGTCCTCGTTAGTTTTCATTTCGTGTTTTATCTTGTTCAAAGTGGATAGTTTAGATAACTCGTTTTGAGTTTTATCTTGCAATGAATTGTAATCATTTTCTGCTTTTGCTAGCTTTATTCTCAAGTCCTCGACTTCAAGTGGGGTCGGAACTGCAAACTTTTCATCATCATGCCATACTGGTGATGGTGTATAGATAAAGTCTCGTGGTTCTTTCCAGCTCTTTAAATTGTGCTTAATAAAAATGGCTGTGTTCAGGGAGGGTTTATTCTGTTTCACCACAGAGTCCGCAGTTTTTAGTCTCTTACTAACGTTTGTACCTAGATCTTTTTCCACAGAAGTCGCCTTCAACCATAGATCATTCAAGAAAAGTGTCTTTGCCTCATTTACGTCTTGTAGAAGATCTAGCACTTCAGGAACATCCTGAAAATAGTATTTGTCCTTAGTTCTATTTGCCTGATTGATTTTGATCAAGTACTCATTTTTGCACTTGTTCATTTCCACTTCTTTTTCATTTAATTTCTTCTTATTTCTATCATTAGATGCTTTAGTATATTTATTTCTTGCCATTTCCATAGTAGAACAAGCCTCGTCGTAGTCCTTCTTGGCTTTTTCCAGCTCGTGGTAAATGTTATCCTTTTTATTGACCATGTCATTGTTAAACCCATTTATCTTGCTTAAAGTCATATCGAGCTTAGTGAACAATCCACTCAATTGATTGGCTACATGGTTCTCAAAATCAGATGATAACTGATTATGGTCCTTGGAGATCATATCAGTCTGAGAAAGGATCTCATTCCATGCGACCACACCTGCAGCTTCAACAGACCCAGGCGTAGTGGTAGGAGTGTCACCAACAGAGATAGGGACCGATGTTGAAGATTTCTTATTAAAGTACTCCACCGATAAACGAGATAATCTTTCACTGTACTCTTTCTCTAATTTAGCTCTTTCACGATAAAATTGTTCAATGTCCTTCAGCCATTTTAAGTTATTTTGAACCCATTTATGGGTTTCCTTAAATGAATCTTTGATTTCATTACCAATCGATAAGTTTGCGCTCATTCTTTATTGCGTGTGATATAATAGTTAGCGAATATGTGTAGCTTTTCACACATGCAAAATTGATCTATCTGCTGCTTTCTTTAGAGTTACTTACTAAGAAAATAGATCTGTTTCTTCCTTTATTTGACCATATGGAATTTGAAAACTTTTACTTTTCTTTTAAGGCCCCGCGAAAGCTTATGTAGATCAGATCACAGGATTATTTATTTACTTATTATACGTGCAGAAAAAGAAGAACACTATATCGATTTATGGGTCACCTAAAAATTGAAGTTTAAACAACAATTTCCGATTCTATGGAAGTATAACGTTCAAAGAATTCCTTGAACAATTTAATTTGGTATTCCAAATCGGCAGAACCGGCAGTTTCTCTAATAGAATGCATACTCAGCACGGGATTACCTAAATCTAAGGTTCTAATACCAGTTTTTGAGGCCAAAATAGGACCAATGGTAGAACCGCATGGGGAGTCGTTAGCAACAACAAACAACTGCAGAGGGACCTTCGCAGCCTCTGCTAATCTTTTCACTAAGACCAAGCCAGGTGAATTGGTCATATAACGTTGATTTGCGTTGATCTTGACTACTGGTCCACTACACAACAAAGGTTTATGTTGACTTTCGTATTTATTTGCATAGTTCGGATGAACTGCGTGAGCAACATCAGATGATAGGAAAAATGACTTAGCAGAAGTTTCCAATATTGACGAATTCGATAACGGCTTAGATTCATCTGAACCGTCCGCTTTTAAAATTGACAATCTCTCTAAGATGTTAGGCAAGAAGTTAGAATCTGCACCTTGAGCAGATGATGAACCAATCTCCTCATGATCAAAACATGCAATCAATCGAATACCTGGTTCTCGGTCAATTTCCGTGTCAGCTGCCAATGTCAAACCGTGCATTGATGTGAAACAAGACGTCAAATTATCCAATCTCCCAGAAAATACGAATTCATCGTTAAAACCACCAAGAGTAGATGCATTGTGATCGTAAAGAATCAATTCGAAGTCCTCAATGTCATCCACTTTATCAATGGCGAGTTCCTTGGCGATTAGTGCCAAAAGTTCTTCGTGATGCCTTTCCACTATCGTTTTGATGGAGCTGAAACCATTTCTATCAACCTCTTTTTCCGGTTTCGATTTCGTGTTGTCCCTTTGCAAACCACCAATCGGCAACAGCTGTGTTTCTTTATTAAACTCGAATTTCTGATTTACGTCTCTATCCAAATGAATAGCCAAAGTAGGAATCTTTAGTAATGGTCTGTCCAGATCTACCAATTTAGAAATGGACTTGCCTGTTTTGGTGTCCCTTACAAAAACTCTTCCGGCAATGCCCAAATCCTTATCAAACCATGAATGCCATATAGCGCCTCCATAACACTCCACTCCCACTTGTAGATACCTTTCATTAACTCTCTTGGAAATAGGTTTGATTCTTAGTACAGGAGAATCAGTGTGAGCACCAGTTATAGCGATGGGATTTCCAGGTTTCCATTTACCACCAACAACAAACGCAATAATGGAAGATCCGTTTCTCGTTACAAAATACTTACCCTTTTGTACGACATGACCTGCCCATGATTCACGTTCACTCACTTCTTTAAAACCTTTTGACATCAAATGCTTCTTGATATTATGAACTGCATGGTAGGGAGAGTGCGAGCTGTTCAAGAAACTGACAAACTCCTTTGGATAATCACTTTTTGCTGTTTTGCTAGACATAGTTCTCAGTTGTATCCTGAACATAGAAAAGCTGAGCTTTTATCTTTACTCTTCCTGTTTGTTCTTTATAAATGCACTTTTTTCTCCCCTTTATTATAGAAAGAAAAGACCTTTTCTTCTCTCGCTAGTGAACCTATTTTTTTCACCATGCTTAAGTAACTCATGATAGGGTCTGAATTAATAGAGAGTAATAGAAAAAATGAGACCAGAGGACTAGTATCTGAGAAGCCAGAGAGCGGCTATATTACGGTTTGAGTATAAATTTGAAATGAAAAGTCTTCTCTTCATGATAAGAACTACATTGTGCTATATACATAGGTTAAAGGGCTAGTTATCACGTGAAATTATGCAATGGTGTTGTCTGTCGCAACGATTACGTTATATCATCATTTGGAAAGAACTACAGCTGCTGTAATATAAACACGTATAGTGATCATTTTATAATGTTTCTAATGTGTGCTGATTGGAGGGCTCTTTTCATTCACTGGAAATTATGGAAGGGGCCTTGTAAGTTCTATTTGGTAGCGCAACTGTGGTTTCTATTTTTTTGAGTGCTTAACTTTAAATGCGATCGCTTAATGGCTTTATGCAACACGCGATATATAAACGTGATATACTCGTCGATAACATCTTGCAATCGGTACTTTCTTAATGTGATGGACTGTATTGATGTAAAGGCAGATTGTGTGAAAAGAGTAAGCAAAATGGTCGACTTGTCAACATCCTTGATTCATGGCGATGATAAAGATAACCGAGTTACTGACGTCGCACCGCCTATCAATGTCTCTACGACCTTCCGTTATGATGATGACGATCTAGTTCCATGGACAGAGCGTGAAAACCTGGACTTTATGGAAAAGAAACCCATATATTCACGTCTAGCACATCCAAACAGCACCAGATTGGAAAGCATATTTTCAGAGATCTTGGATGGATATGCAGTCATTTATTCCTCTGGTTTAGCTGCGTTTTATGCGGCAATGGTACACTATAATCCTAAGAGGATCTTTATCGGACAGAGCTATCATGGTGTTCGAGCAATTGCAAACATCTTGTCCCGTAATTACGACATCAAGCAATATCCCCTGGAAGATATTGAAAAATACGCTTCTGAAGGTGACATTGTCCACTTAGAAACTCCTGTAAACCCATATGGTACATCATCCGATATTGAGAGTTTGGCCCATAGAGCTCATGCAAAAGGCGCCCTCCTCATAGTGGATTCCACATTTGCATCTCCGCCACTGCAATATGTATGGAATTTTGGAGCAGATATTGTCTTGTATTCTGCTACTAAGTACTTTGGTGGCCACTCGGATTTATTAAGTGGTGTCCTCGTGGTTAAAGAAGAAGAGACATCTCGGCAATTGAAAGACGATAGAATTTATTTGGGCACGAACGTAGCAAATCTGGAAAGCTTCATGTTGTTACGATCCCTACGGACCTACGAAATGAGGATAACTAAACAATCAGAAAATGCAACGAAGTTGGTAAAATTTTTGTCAGATCACCAATCTGAATTCGGCAAAGTACTGAAAAAGATTTACCATTCTTCTTTGCAAAGAGAAGAATTCGTCAAAAAGCAACTAGTGGGTGGATACGGTCCCGTCTTTGCAATCACTTTACAAACGAAGGAGCAGTGCAAGCAGTTGCCTCTCAAGTTAAAATATTTCCATCATGCAACCTCACTAGGTGGAATTGAGTCTCTTGTTGAATGGAGAGCAATGACGGATCCATATATCGATCAAACTTTGATTAGAGTGTCTGTGGGATGTGAATCCGCTAACGATCTCATAAAAGATTTAGCCTCAGCATTGAAGGAATTACAAGATGCAGCTTGAAAAGGCAAATTGAATGCTTCGAAATTAGTCTCGTCATAGAGTTTGAAACACGCAGAAAAATAAGAAAGAAACAAAGAGAAAAAAGTTCCATATATTCATTATACGTATATACGCAGGCTAATATTTAGGAATGGTTTGATCAATATCATCTATATACTTGAAGTAACCTCCCTTCACGTCTTTTACATTAGTAAATCCAAACTTATCTTTCAACATTCTTGTAGCCACCTGAGAGTCGTTACCATAACGGCAGAGGACGACTATATTACTGTCCCTTCCTACATTGGGGACTTCATCTTGAAGTTTCTCAAGATCACCGTTCATATCTCTTAACTTCTTAACAGGGACATTAATTGCCTCTGGGAAGTGAGATATCGCATAGTGGTGGGGTGGTCTAACATCAAGAAAGATGTGTTTGATTGAAAAATCCTCATCGCTGTAAATATGCTGAAATGCATCAACACTCAATCTCTCATCAGGCTCACATACGTTATAGTTTCGCGAACCGCAAAACAATTCGTAATTGATTTCGCCCTTTTCGATAGCTTCTTTTGTTATTGTCGGATTTTTGCCACAGCACAAGCACTTCTCTTGTCTGCCTCTCATTTTAAAAGTACGCAGACTTTGCTGTGGGAAACCTGAATATAACATCAAGAAGGGCTTGAAATTCTTATCGGTGTAAATATCAAGGATGAGCTTTATAGTCTCCACAGCCATCATGGTTCCAACTAGTCCAATGCATGGGCCTATCACACCACCTTCTTGACAAGAAGTCACTGCATTTGGTGGTGGAGGTGTCGGATAAAAGCATCTATAGCATGGCCCTATGTTATTAAAGTTCAATATAGTTAGCTGGCCCTCTGTTCCCAAACCGGATGCTGAGACTACTGTTATTCCCAAATTAACAGCAACATCGGAAACCAGATATCTGGTCAATGGAGAATCCGTACAGTCTAATACGTAATCGTAACCTTCAAAAATCTCGAATGCATTAGTGGAGTTCAATCTGACAGGATAAGTAACAACGTTGATGTGTGGGTTCAGTTTCGTGATGGATTGTCTGGCAGATTCACATTTCAACATACCGACCCTACTTGAATCATGAAGAACTTGCCTATGCAGGTTGGAAGTTTCTACCACATCATTATCTACTATGCCGATCTGACCTATCCCAGCGCCCGCTAAGTAGGGCAAGGCAGGACATCCCAGACCTCCAGCACCAACTACTAAAACTTTCGTACTTTTCAATTTTACTTGGCCTGCTACACCGCCTGTTTCTTCAACAATCATTTGTCTACCGTAGCGTTGGTACTCTTCCAAAGATAGTGGATAGTCTCTACTATTCTCCTTTCTTCTGGCCAGTTGCTCTTTTAACCGCGCATTTTCTAACCTGAGTGCCTGAAGTTCAGACATGGTACCTTCTAGCTGATGGCTACACATTTTTATTGGGTCGTATATACTTTCCTATTGTACTTTCGCTCTCATTTTGACTTGTTCATTGTTGTAATTGGGATATTTCATCATCAAAGAGCTCATTGCACCTGCTCGTAATGAGCGATATAGACAACCTACATGTAATATGGACATACTATACAACCTTCTGCTTAACAAAAAAGTTTTTCAGATAGCGTAGCTGGAACACACAGGTGCCCACTAGTATGAGAAACTGGAATATAGACCATGTCATTATCTTGCTGTTGGCAGACTCGCTTTGATTTCTGAACTCCGCCTCTTTTTCTCTTATAGCGTCTTGTTCCTTACGAATAGAGGATAGCCTTTGGGTTAACTGGACTACCCTCCCCTTGAGTGAATTCATGTCTTCTTTCTTTTTGCTGTCAAGCGCCTCGACATTACCAATTTCTAATTGAATAAACACCCTTAGTAAAGCGGATTTCTTGCTGTGAGATGGGGTGAAGCAAAATCTATGCTCACCAGATTCTAAAGCTGTGAAAGTAAAATCACCTGTATGCGAATTTTTCTGATTTAGAACACGATGGTCATTGTCAAAAGTTTCATCTACAGATATGGTCAAACTAGCACCAGTGTCCTCTTCAAATAGGCCATTGTTTTCCACAAATAGGTCTAAATCACCGATTAGTAGGTCTCCCTTTGATAAACGCTCATAAAAACATTTGGTCTCCCCAGATTTGGCGTAGAAATGGACGCCCTCCACGCCTTGGAGAAGAGCAACGAACATGCAAATTCCATACGCCAGAATATGTTTCATACTAGCCTGGTAGATACTGGACACTTGCACTGTTCTCTCAAGTAAATGGTAGTGGTTAAACAATATAGTCCCTCTTTTCTTGGTTTCCAACGGAGAAAAGAATAGAACGCGAAAAGATGGAGTGGATATGAAAAACGCGTCAGGTTCTACGTATCACTTCCAATGTACGAGAAAGAACAACTACAAATATTTATGTACAAGACTGTAATCGATGTCTCTCTAATCATCTTGGAAAAAAGGCGAGTGTTGGTTTATTTCCTCTTGAAAGAAATCAGTAAACTTATCCGGTGTGTAAGAAACAGGGTCTTCACATATAGGATCTAGTGCGACTTTATTATCAGGAATCTCGATGCAGTCATCGAGAAATCTAAGTGGGGGGAGCCTATTAGGCTCTACATCCAGTGTAACATTTAAATCGCTGACAAATATATCAGAGTTTTTATCAATAGCCTCTGTTAGATTATTGATTATCTCCAGTTCCTGCTTTAATAGCATTCTCGCAACTTTCGAGTTAGTAGAACGTTTAGTGATTTTGGATTTTCTGTATCTCAGAAAGCTTCGGAAGAAGCTTGTGAATTGAAGTTTAGCTTCAGCAACATCTTGTTTTTGTTGTGGTTCTTGTTGAAGTAAAGTGATAGCATCTTCACTGTTCGTGTGTCTTTGTTGTATACAACCACTTTCAGTTTCTTTATAACGCAACGACCAAGCCAATTGGGGTAAATCTATTAAATCGTCGCCGTTTGACTCTCTCTCTTCGATAAGAGAACGGTAATTTTCTGCAATTACTGGGGCATGTTCATTCGTCTCCGGATTTACCAAACAATGTATCTTGGTGAACATCAGATGGCAAGTGGAATCGTACGCCCACCGGGCACTTTTGGAACCATTTAAAGATGGAATGAATGGTAGCAAAAGCATTTCAAAGTCTGGCGTGGTATCATTGATAAACCATCGAACTCGTCCATTGTTCTCGAGTTTAACTAGTGACACTACTGGGTTTATGCGCAACCATTTGTAAAAAATTCTCAAGTCTGCATTTATACCTGATCCATTGTAGTCTCTTAAAAAGCTCCTGTCGAAAGATACTGTCCAAAATTGTGCGTGTCCTCTAAAACATGGGATGAATCCATACGTTATTAGCATGGAGAACAAATCCTCCGTTGGCGAGTAACTAATGAAAACTTCGCTAGATTTTTCAGTCCTTCCTCGAACTGCATCAGTATCGAGTAGAAGTAAAACATCATTATTTGAAGGGTCTATATCAAAAAATGCATTTTTTTGGGTATTTTCGTGGTTGGAAAAATCTAAAATTGGAACTAAAGTGGAATGAACACAGAATTCCTGACTTTTGGTATCGGCTATTTCTGGGATCTCAAGACAACGTGAAATTATCGCAGAATAAAGATGTTTGATATCATTAATATGCAAAAGGTCTTGAAAAAGATCCTTGAATAAATTTAATGACTCTTGAAGGCCAAAAATTTGTGGATAATGTCCATAATTAACAGCTAAGTTTTCAATGGAATCCATAGCAGTTTCTACGTCAATGCTCATCAAAACATTCTCCAGATAATATCTGATACCCTTTGGTATTTCGTAACTGCCATGAATAGCCTGAAATGTCATGAAGTAAATAATGAGTAAATTAGTCTCTGTGAGAAACCTACTGAAGCCAGGATAGGCCAATATATCACGAAGGGTCGCCTTAACTTTATCGTTAGTTCTTTTGAATTGTTCTTTAGAAGTAAACTCTTCTTTGTCCCCTAAGAGAGCCAGAATTGTGTTTATATCAAAGGTTATAAGTTTAGAAATTCTTAGCAATGTAATTGTTTCATTTTTTAATTCTTGACTATTGAACTTTGAAGGTTCTATGAAAAGGCCGTATCCACTCTTAGGTTCATCAACGCTGGATAGTTTTAGTTCAAGACTTTTGTGAAAGGAAACGGTTCTGGAATTCAAATAAAAACGGAACACCTCCTCCATTTCTAGTAACTTTTCGCTTGGCTTCGACTTCTCTATCATTGTTAGGATAGCGAATTACACCGTTTCTCATTTTTCCATTTTAAACGGTGCAACCTCGCAAACTGCTTCCTATGTGCAAATCGCAACAAATGATATTGAGTGACTTATATATTGCTGACAAGATCTTTATAAGTTCGTCTACATATCGATATTTATCATACCAAAAATATACAAAAAGAAGAGAAAGGACCAAGAAAAAACGTCAGCGAATTATACATTAGGTAATGTAAAAACAGCAGTTTCTTCAACCTGGTTGGAATTGATAGAATAGTTTACCTTCCACTTCACTTTCAAAGCTTTTGAAGGATTGGCGGGCACATTTTCAATAATACCCTCTTGGGTAACACCATCTTTAGCATTAGCTGCCAAAAAATTACCTGATTGTGGTTGCAATTTTAACGCCATTGACTTGGGTACTGCTAATAAGAAAACTAGATCGGAGATTTGTGACGAGCTCAAATTTGTGAAAAATGATTTTATCCTTATAACTGAGTTAGCTTCTCTTGAGATTTCGAACTCGATCTTCAAATTAGAAGATTGATTAACTAAAGATCTTGCAGACGTGGAAGGTGTATTTACTGTTGCGCTAAATCCTGACAAAAGGTCAAGCCCGTTGCTGCTTAATCCTTGACTATTAGTTGGTGGGTGAGGGCTTGATAATCCCAAAATGTCCAAAGTATTATTGGAATTTTGGGTAGTAGTAACTGGTGGTGCAGGTTGAGAGGAACCCAACACAATATCACCTCCGAGACCAAAGGATGTTTGGTTAGCACTTGGAGTGTTTGAAATAGATAAGTCGGTCAAATCGCCTAGCAAGTCATTAACGGATGTTTCTGCTGTTGCTGGCGTATTGGTACCATTAGTGATGTCGTTAACCTGAGAAGGCGCTTCGTCCAATTCATTGAAATCGATTAGGTTAATTTCATTAGTCAGAGCACCGGAAGACTGCTGTAATGGAGCAGAGACGTGAATTGGGTGTATTTGTGAAGCAGCATTGGAGTCACCGTTTTTCAATAGACTGAATTTTTCTAATAATTGATTAACTGTATCGTTAAACTTTAATAGATCTTGCACTAATTCATCGTCCTCTTGTTCTTCTTCGATAATTTTCTGAAATTTTGGTTGGGCTACTTTTAATGCACTGTGAAGTTCTTGAGAAGTTTCATTGTCCCAATTTTGTGAGTCATGTGATTCCAGCATTTCATTTAGTAGATCAGCCTTACGCTTTAATTTGTTCAATTCATTGGAAATAGATTGTTTGGCTTGGACAGCATTGTCTTCTTTAAATCCAGCCATAATTTTCATCAATTTGTTAGCTTCTCTCAAATCTTCAGGTTTACCACGCCTAATCAATTCCTCTAGTTTCGCAGCTTGAGCAATTTCTTGTTCCTTTTGAATTTCACTGGCGGTTTTCAATCGATTACTCGGCTTCAAAACCGCCAAATCAGATTCGCTGATCTTAGGAAATGCATAACCCTTGTATTTTAGCAAGCGATGCATGTCTCTAATATAACCCATGTCATTTTTGTAGCTTGAATGCTTACAAATTGTTTGATACCATTCTTCAATAGCCGTCAAAATCAATCTCTGAATCTTGGAATAACGTAATGGTGGATGACCTGGAAACCTCTTGACCAATTCATTCAAAAATTCTTTTCTAGAAATTTGCAAGTGGAATGGATATCCACAATTCTTCACAAGTACATCCAAAAGAGATAGCGCGAATATTGCCACGTGCGATTCTCTGTTATTGATTAATTTAGCAAGTGCAATAGCAGCATCCCGAGGGGCAGCACCTTGTTTTTCATTAATGTAATCAGCAATATCAAGATTCAACGCCAAGTCTGGTTCAGCTAATGACATTCTGCAAGCTCTTTGAATCTTCCTCAAAAGAGGATTACCCATGGTCTGGGGTTTCCTGACAGGCAACTCAGACAAGTATATGCTATGTGAGTGTGGGTGCGACATGCTGTAGTATCAGAATTAGCACTTGTAGCTACCAGTTATGGGGTTTTTTGCTCAGTTCAAAAGAAGTTATCCTATAGTATTTCTCTGTTTTTATCACGATTGCAAAAGAAAAAAAAAAAACAGGGCGCTGGAAAACTAAAGAATCCGAAATTTTTCTCGAGATCACCATTGTTTATTTTGATTAGATCAACTACATGGAAGTTATTGCAAGTAATAGCACCTTTACCAGAAGAGTGTTGATAACAAATTGTATCGCATAGATCGAAAATGAGTGCTGCTACTGCCACTGCTACCCCTGTCCCTCCTCCAGTAGGGATCTCCAATCTCCCCAACCAACGCTACAAAATTGTTAATGAAGAAGGTGGTACATTCACAGTGATGTTATGTGGTGAAAGCGGATTGGGTAAGACCACATTTGTTAATACCCTATTCCAGACAGTTTTGAAAAGGGCAGACGGTCAACAACATCGTCAAGATCCTATCAGAAAGACTGTCGAAATTGACATCACAAGGGCTTTACTAGAAGAAAAACATTTCGAGTTGCGCGTTAATGTCATTGATACTCCAGGTTTTGGGGACAATGTGAATAATAACAAAGCTTGGCAACCACTGGTGGATTTCATTGATGATCAACATGATTCCTACATGCGTCAAGAACAACAACCATATCGTACTAAGAAATTTGACTTGAGAGTTCATGCTGTTCTTTACTTTATCAGGCCCACCGGGCATGGTTTGAAGCCGATCGATATTGAAACTATGAAGAGGTTGTCTACCAGAGCAAACTTGATTCCGGTTATTGCTAAATCAGATACATTAACTGCCCAAGAACTACAACAATTTAAATCCAGGATCAGACAGGTAATAGAAGCTCAAGAAATTCGTATTTTTACACCTCCATTAGATGCTGACTCCAAGGAAGACTCAAAAGGTGGTGCTAGTGTGGATTCAGCGGCCGTCGAGCACGCAAGACAGTTGATAGAAGCAATGCCGTTTGCTATAGTGGGGTCTGAAAAAAAATTTGACAACGGACAAGGTACTCAGGTGGTTGCCAGAAAGTATCCATGGGGACTAGTGGAAATTGAAAACGATTCACATTGTGATTTCCGTAAGCTCAGAGCCTTGCTACTAAGAACATATCTATTAGATTTAATTTCTACCACCCAAGAAATGCATTATGAAACATATAGGAGATTAAGACTTGAAGGTCATGAAAACACAGGAGATGGTAATGAAGATTTTACACTTCCAGCAATTGCACCAGCAAGAAAATTGTCACACAATCCTAAATATAAAGAAGAAGAAAATGCATTGAAAAAGTACTTCACTGACCAAGTCAAAGCTGAAGAGCAAAGATTTAGACAATGGGAACAAAACATTGTTAATGAAAGAATTAGGCTGAACGGTGACTTGGAAGAAATTCAAGGTAAAGTGAAGAAATTAGAGGAACAGGTCAAGAGTTTGCAGGTGAAAAAGTCACATTTAAAATAATGAATAAGTGTATTTCGCTTTTCGTCCCAAGTTCAATAATTTTTCTTTTTCTCTTTTATCGCAACAGAACACAAATATATAAACATATAAGTATCTTCTAAAAAATTGAACTATCTTAATAGAAATGAAATACGTACCTACCATAATTCGAATAGTAAAAATATATAAAAAAGATTATTAAGGTTGTTCCTGAAAACTCAAATACCGCTCTGCATCTAAAGCAGCAATGCATCCAGAACCAGCAGAGGTAACAGCCTGTCTATATCTAGAGTCTTGAACGTCTCCTGCGGCAAAAAACCCTGGTATAGAAGTCAAAGACGAGCCAGGCACAGTTTTAATGTAGCCCGTGTCTGCTTCATCTACTTGTCCCTTGACAATATCTATTGCAGGATTGTGACCTATTGCATAAAATAGTCCATTCACTTCCAAGTCATTTTCTACACTACTCTTGGTATTCTTGATCCTCAACATAGTCAATAACTTGCCATCCCCCTTAGCTTCTAATGCCACTGTATTGAACAGAACAATGATGTTGGGATTCTTCTCGATTCTCCTTTTCATTATAACAGATGCACGAAAATGATCTTTTCTTACCAATATATACACTTTCGATCCATACTTCGTTAGGAATTCCGCTTCTTCGCATGCGGAATCACCTCCACCAATTACAGCTAACGGCTTGTTTCTAAATATTGGAACTGCACCATCACACACCGCACAGGCAGAGATACCCTTTTGCCAGTATGTTTCCTCCCCCGGCAGATGCATTCTTTTGGCAGAGGCACCCGTGGCCAAGATTATAGCGTCCGTGGTCACAGGATTTGCATCTTCATTAAATTCGGTCCATAATTTAAATGGTTTTGAAGATAAATCGACTCTAGAGACAGTTTCGGTAATTATGTTAGTACCAAACTTGACAGACTGCCGCCTCATTCTTTCCATCAATTCACTACCACTTAACGACTCAGGAAACCCCGGGAAATTTTCGATTTCAGTAGTTGTTGTCAGTTGACCACCGGCTGCAATACCATTGGCCATCATTCCTTCGTATAATGTGGGCCTCATTTCTGCTCTTGCCAAGTATATGGCTGCAGTGTGAGCAGCGGGGCCAGAACCTATGATGGTGACCTTATGATGAATCATTCTTGACCACACACATGTACCTAGGCTGATCAAATTCGATTTGAATGGCAATACAGTATGTTTTATCATTGTATGTTTATATTGAAAGGTGGGGCTATTTGTCCCTTAAGTAGGCGACGATCCCTAAAAGTTTTCATTGAGGTCAGTTCAAGGCATTCTTGATTGAGTAGTCAATTAACAACGCGCCCGAATCAAATAATATATTAGTGGTCAATGAGAATGGTAGAGGGTTGAACAAGGAGCAGGTGAGCTATGCAAAACTCTTTGAAGATTCAAGAAACTGAACTAGTATATCCTTAGCAATCTCTACCAGTCCGCTGTTAAGAATGGTGTGATTGAGAAAGTATTCGAGCCCTCTTTGTCTTTTAGCTAGCCAGTCTTTGTTTAGGTTCACCTGCTGATACTTCCAGGTGCTGTACCACTGAACTGAAGGGGGCAATTTAGGAATCTGTAAACAGTGTAGCTTCTCAGGCTTTGCTGTCTTTAATCTTGTTAGTAAATCGTCCCGTAATTTGACGAAATCAGAGTATCGTTTATAGGTCTGGACTTTATAGCTTTCCTTCTTGGCAGCTACAACGTTTGAGTTGGGCTCAAGAAAAATGGTAATTCTCCAGACAGCAAACTTTGTTCCATGGTCTCCATTGACTATGGTGCAATCGCTGACGTGAGCCTTTTGGAAACTAAAGCTGGAATTGATAGAGCTGCTCCGCCTGGGTCTAGTTCTGGTAAATGTGGGGCCCCGATCATTGCTACAGCTATTGTTACTATCACTATTTGACGTGCTGAGAGGCTCTTCATTTTCTTGTTGTGAGTCAACTTCGAATTCAGCCTCTGTAGTGTCCTCGTCAAGAAGCTGGATGGGTTCAGGAGGTAGAATGGATATCTTATCGTTCATACTGTTATTTCAATCGATATGAAACACTTGATATATATCCAGTTTCTTGAAAGCTTTTGCGACTGTCTGACTCTTGGATGTCTATTTTAGTATTGCTCACTCATCGTTTCCTTCCTTTCCCTTTTAAATTCAATTGTCGTTGGGCTCTTTTAAAAATGGCCAAATTGCCAACAATAAAAGAAGAAGCTAAGTTCATGAAAAACACCACTAACAAAGATAGTACATTCATTATTTTCTTAATGTAGTTCTGTGTATCTAAATGAAAGAGTTTTGTAAAATATATGTATTATTATATACTGGTAAGAAGACAGTAAGGTGTTCATATTGTTGTTGGGTGCATGAATTTGGCTGGCTAATATCAGGCAAAAGTGGGGAACTTACCATCTAACCAAGTCCACGGATCGTTGAATCTGATGTTCGCATTCAGAGCAGAAATTTCCTTCAGCTCTTGCTCTGTTAAAGTAAACTTCTTTTCAATTTCTAAATTGCCAAGTAATCTTTCTTTTTTAGAAGATTTTGGAATGACAGCAATACCTCTTTGGGTTGCCCATCTTAAAAGGACTTGAGAGGTAGTACTACCTGGGTGATTTAGTGAGATCTTCTTGATTACATCATTCTCAAATAAAGTTGGTGTGGTCTTCGCCAATTGTAAGTCCATCTCAATGAATGACTGAGGACCAAAGGACGAATAAGCCACTACCTGGATATTGTGTAACCTACAAAACTCTACTAAATGCTCTTGGGTCAAGTAAGGATGATGTTCGATCTGTAAAGCTACAGGCTTGATCCGACAGCCACGCAACAAATCTTGAACCAGACTCCCTTGAAAATTAGAAATACCAATGGACTTGATCAAACCTTCGTCAACACATTCTTCCAAAGCCCGGTACGTATCTAAGATCGGAACGTGTGCTTCAGTAATATGGCCCTTTTTTTCGTCATCTACACCTGTGTAGAATCCTGGTGGGTACTTCTCTTCAAAGGGAACATATTTGAAGGCAATTGGGAAATGAATATAATACAAGTCCAAGTAATCAAGCCCCATGTCGTTCAACGTCTTCTTCAAAGCTAATTTGACGTGATCAGGATGATGAAAATTGTTCCATAACTTAGAAACGACAAATACATCCTTCCTAGCAACAAGACCTTCAGAAATCGCTCTTCTGATCCCTTCACCAACTTCCTTTTCGTTACCATAGTCACAAGCACCATCGAATAATCGGTATCCTAGTTTAATAGCCTCATATATTTGGTTGGCACATACTTTTTTGTCAATTTTCCAGCATCCTAGGCCGACTAGGGGCATTTTCAAACCATTGTTTAAAGTGACTAATGAAGACATTTTAGATTCTTCTGAAATCTTTTCCGTTTTATGTTACAGCTACCTTTTCAATCGTCCGAAAACATTCCTTTGTTAATTGTTTGGCTCTTATCCTTTATATACTAATGTCTAGGAGCGATTTGCTTAAGAGCCCCCTTAGAAGTGTCTCGAGTATTTTTTTTTCCATAGAATTCTTCCGCAATTGGTTTTTCTTTCTTGTATATGACGTATTCATTGTTGCTAGCAACAATTTAAACGGGCATTTATATAGTTCCGTTAATAATATTATAAAATCGGTATATAACAGCAGGTTCGTAAAGAAACAGATATATGCCTGGAATAATTCTAAGTATATGCTGAGAAGTTTTCTTTACGTTGTCCTTTAATGTCGTATTTTTCTTGTATGAGTGGAATGAAAGTATTACCACGTTAGGAAATATCAAAACTTTTTGTAGTAATATGCCCATTTCTTGATGAATACATCGTTCATGATATCAGTGTCCACAAATTCATCATCGACGAATACGGGAATGCAAAATCTCTGTTCGTCCACGTTACAAAGACCCTTTAAATCACTGAACCCAAAATGATAGTTTAATAACACATTCAATGCAAATGACGCTAAGATCTTATAATTAATTATCACTTTCTTGGAGCGGTAATACTCCCAGTCTTTGTTAGCAAACATATCTTCATTGATTGGGCTATTCTTGTAACTTTGAGAATTGTTCACTACTATCACATCCATGATCCACATGAAGAGTTTATGATCAACCCGTTCCAGAATGTTCCACCAAGTGGTAGAGTTGATACATTCCGTATTAAATTCATCTTTAAACTCGTCATTCTGTGATAAATATCCAGCTACAACACCCTTACGTTCCAAAACCTTAGCATCGAACTTTTCTTTACAAAGCTCATTGAAGCATGTCATTTGTACCAAATTAACCACATTCCAAATTTCGTCCAGTCCTAATTTTTGAAATGATTCGCTCACCAAGAAGTGATGGAAAAGAAGTTCATCGCCAGCAACTATGCCCTGTGATGAGATGGATTTTATTTTCAATAGCAGCATCAAATCAGCGGATACTTCACGTAAACCGCTCACTTTTCGCCTCAAACTTGTTTCGATAATCTGCGATAATTCAATTTCTTTGTTTTTAGGAAAATCCCCCATTTTTGTTAGAAGTTCTTGTAGCTCGTGAAATGGTTGAATATAGTTCTTAGTAATAAATCTAGTCTTGCTTTGTAGAATTTCGCTGTAAATTACTGATCGCGTCTCATCACTAAACGGAGTATCCCAAACCATTTTATTTAGGCTTTGTAAAGAGGAATTTCTTGTTATATCTCTGTCCAAAAGCAGAACGTACTTTTGCCTATTTGTTTCGTCTCTAATTAATCGTTCGTCTCTGTCTTTATTCCTGACCAGTTGGTCAAGGGATGCAACACTCATGCTTTTGTTAATTTGCCTTTCATGGATTTTTTTCTCTTGACGGTCCTTTGGTGGCAACCAACTTGGTCTTGAATGACTGACTGCATCCAGCTTGCTCTCTGATACAAGTATCAAATCTTCCATACCTTGATTGTGGGCTTCTTTTAGTTCGATTGGCAAGAAATCAGAAGACTTGGTTCTTTCAGACAATTTAGTCCTTGAAAGTCTGTTAGAAGAATGCAAATAAACTGAAGCTAGACTCTTGGTTGTATCTTGAATAAATTGAAAATCAGATACTTTGTTCAAACCAGGAATCGGAGATGTGGGCATCTCATTGAAATCTAATATTGAAGTATTCGACGTTGTGCTTGCAAACGAAATGTTTGAATATCTATGATTTTGCTTTATATCAGAGTTATCAAAATTGGCATTCATTAAACCTCCAGTATACTCCGATAGCTCATTCTTGGCGTCCAAGTTGTTTAAATCATCAGGCTTGGCAGACGCCAAAAAAGAATTCGTAGAGTATGATGCCATAGGAACATTCCAAATTAACGAATCATCAATATCTCCTTCTTGTAACTCAAGAATTTGTTCTTGACTATCATAATATTTCTCTTTTCTCTTGATGGTATTTCTCAAGTTCAGCTCCGATTGCTCCTTACGAAGTCTGTATTTTTGGGATGGGGTTAATGGCTTGCAATTCAGAGGCTTCTGTGATGAAACATTGAATTCTAAGGAGGAAGCGTCTGTCCGACTAGTTACATTAGAAAATTTCGAGGTGATGCCAAAAGTTTTTAAAGGTGGAGAAATATTAGTGTTATTATATCCCGATGAGGAGTATGATTGCGATTTAGCACGCGATCTTTGTTGGTTGTTGAGTAACGATGGTTCGTTTCTCATTGAAAAAAACTGTTCTTGATAAGAGTGTCTAGATTTACTCTTGGATCTCTGCGCAGCGGTTTCGTCAAAGGACATGCTTTTCTGCAGCGCAACTTTGGCGTTATTCGGGCTTGCTTCCACAATGGTGCGGTTACTTGTCTTTCTCGTTCTATTTGCGTTAACACATATACTCTGAGTGTTCTTTTCCATCAACATTTTGGGAACAGTGTTTATTTTAGATTTTTCAGTATCGTTATTTTCTCCTTCATCACTGGTATCTCCCAATGATGACGATGTGGACGTGGATGAGAATACTTCCGTGGTCTTGGTACCTATTGAACTGTTGGAAGTAGGCCGCTCAGTTCTCGTTTGAACAGAATTTACTTTCGGTGGCGGCAAAGCAGAGTTAATGAATGAATTTAGCATAGTCCCGTCACTATCAACGCTATTACAGTTCATGTTCAATAATAAATTTTCACTTGGTCTTCGAGCAATATCTAAACCAGAAACCTTACTGACTGTATTGCTCCCCGCCCTTGATCTTCCTAACGTTGTTTGAGATAGTGGACGTTGGATATGGGACCCGACGATGCTTCTTTGCTTTGGAAGTCTCTCGCTACGACGACCAGTAGCTTCACCTTCTTTAAGCGAGTGCAGATGAGCCTTAGTGTCCCCTTCTTGAATTGATGACATTTCTTAATTACCCGAGCAAGTTGGACAGTATGGAATGAAGATAATGGTTAACTTGAGTTGAGGTAAATATAAGTACAATCACGTTTCACTTTTCAAGTCGCCTAAGGATCAACGAATGAATTATTTTCGGGTTCAGCCTATATATCACCTCTTTGATTTCCTTATCAGTATATATGGGGTTGCTGAGGCGGGGAACACAACAATCTTTACCAAAAGACAATAACAATATCTTTTAAAGACTTTCCGAAAATTATCTCTCTGACATTAATAAGAATGCTTCAACTTAAAATGATAAACATGGGTTGAAACCTCCCTAGCGCTTTCTCTGGATTTGCGTTTTGCACGGTTTTTTCTTCTAGACGCGTCTATAAGAAGAAAAATAACGGAAAAAATAAATGGCGAGGTTTAGTAGCTGCGCCATTTGTTCTCATTGAAGTGGAATTGCAATGAAGTCCGTAAAGCGCTAGCATTCTGCAAGCAACTTCCCTGTGGTACTCGATTGAACTAGTTCAGTCGCCTGCAAGATGTTAGTTTTTACTTTTTCCGGCTAGCTTATTTCTCTGACTATATATTTTTAAATAAAAGAATAAACTAGATGATGCTTTAATGTTCATTGTCCTTTATAGGCGTGGATATTAGTTGTTCCTTCAAAGCGTGTTCAATACATGGCAATCCCTCCTCAAACATTTGTAAAAGATTTTCTAGCTCTTTCAAAACCTGAGGTTTTCTGTCTACCCGCCTTTGCTTTCCTGGCAGACATGATTCCAAGTCCAAAAACATTTCCATTTGTAAACTCTGTGGAGGAGGGTACATAGCAAGGCCTAAAGAATTGGTCGAATTTGCAGCCACTGTAGCCGAACCCAGAATATGATTGAAGTGCGTTCCGGGTGGAATACTCTGTTGTGAAATTGGAGCTGTTGTGGCTGCCGAGGCAGAATTTGCAGCGGTGGTGGTAGTATTAGTGTTAACTGTTGTAACACCTGAACTAACAGCAAGAGGAATACTATTGTTGGAACCACCATTGTTGCTTATACCGGAAGCGTTACTAGAAACAGATGAGCCAAGAATATTCAATGGGTGTTCCGAGGCAGAAGAATTCTTCCTGTTAGAAATGCTTTGACTCCTTTTTATTTTGCTTCCAAAATCGATATGTTTTTCACTGATTGGAGTCATTGATACGGGGATGTTGGATGCGCTGCTTGTGTTGAACCCAAATTGATTAATATTTTCGTTAGTGGATATCCCGGCACTTCCTGGCATGCCATTGTTGTTTGGTGGAGCTGCTGCATTTGGGTCTAAAAGTTTATTTCTAACAACGGGTGTGGGTAATGGCATCTGTAGTTTTAAATTTGGATTATTGCGCTTGAAGTCACCATTGACCCTTGAACTTTCCTTTTCGTTTGAAAAATAATTCAAGGTCGCCGCACTACTCCCATTATTGCCACCAATAGTGTTAATAGTAGAAGAACTAGGTATACTGTTCAAAGGTTGCAGGAGAATATCCTTGGTATCCTTGTTACTGGTCATCGGTTTCATGGTAGGAGGAGGCGCGAGATTTGTATGAATACTATTATGGCAGATATTTTGGGTAGGTGAACTTGCCAGTTTCCTACTGGGAGAAGCGCCCACTCCAAACAATGGCCTTGAAGGTGAAGAAGCCTTGTGAGTAGATAACTTTGTCGTATTAGCTGCATTGGTTAAGCCTATTTGTATACTATTTGCAGTATTACTACCACTGCTTCCTCTTGAGTTCTCAT
This sequence comes from Saccharomyces mikatae IFO 1815, assembly GCF_947241705.1. NCBI lineage: Eukaryota > Fungi > Ascomycota > Saccharomycetes > Saccharomycetales > Saccharomycetaceae > Saccharomyces > Saccharomyces mikatae. The sequence continues at coordinate 309,035 of NC_079263.1, read as the reverse complement.
CATCGGTGTTGCTACTATGGTTGTTATTGTTATTAGAAGAAGTCAAGTTGATTCCGGTAGTAGAAGCCATAGGAGATACTTTTTGGTTTGCTGAATTGCCTGGGCAATGTTCCGGTCTATTACTACTGACCGTCAATCGTCTAGGCGCATTTGAAGATGGTTTGTACTGTACTGAGGTAGATGAAGAAGGTGTGGTTGCTGTCACTGTTGAGGACCTGGCCTTTGTGCTTGGTACCAGTACTGGATCTGCACTGGCAGGTGTCAATAGCGCACTGTTCGGTAGTTCTTCAGGAATTTCAATCTCTATAGATGTTGGCGCAGTAGTTAGTCCACTTGTTGGAGGGCCTTTTGATGCCTTGTTGAACTTGGTTTGAAGAAGTGGCAGAGCAGGCGTACTTTGGCTATAATAATTGTTACCGTTCGACAAAGGTGGCAGATGTGGCCGTATTTTGCTATTATTAACATTCCCATTAGCTTCGTTGGATACAGAAGGTATAAAATCTTCTCTTGAACTGTTAGCAGCATTCAGAGATGAAATGGATTTGTTTATTTTAGGAGGTTCAGTATTGACATCATTCTCTCCCGAAATAATTTCATTGTCTTCGAAAAGTTCGAGTAATTGTTTGGGAGCTTTATTGTCCAATTTCTTGGACGATGTCATTGGACCGGTGGTATGTGTTCCAGATGTGTTCGTAGTTCCAGCTACCATTTTGGAAGGGTATTTTGAGTTTGTATAGTTATTGGTTATGGGTGCGTTTAATGTAGAATTCTGAGCTATTGTACCATGATAGCCCTTTCCTATCGTTGTCCCTTGATAAACCAACGGTCTGGTATTGTGATTCGTTGGGTCAAAGTAATAAGAATCTTCGTCAGGGTACGCATAGTTGAACTGATCATGTTGAACAGTTGCCCACTCATTGTTTGTATCCTCTGCAAGAGCATCTAGGTTGATATTATTCTCGATGATATAATCCGAAGAACTTAATGAATCAAAATCCCATTTCATTTCTACATCCTCTTCGCTTACTGTCTTAAGTTCATTATCATTTGATGCGATTGACTTATGCGCATTGTCACCTTCACCAGTCTGTAATGTATTTTGAGTTTCACTTGGTTTTGAAGGTTCATTCTCAGGTATACTTCCCTCTATTCTATACTTGTTCTTATTCTTATCCCTGAATAGTAAATACCGTGATACTAACTCTTTCAAAATGGATGTTGGCGTAGCCCTGTGGGCCTTAATAAATTTCGATCTTAAAAGATCGTCTGCTGACAATCTCTCCTTTGGATCCTCATCAAGACAAAGTGCAATAAATTCCTTCAAAGACGGGCTGTAAGATCTGCCCTCAAGTCTTGGAGGTTTTGACTTGATGATTAGTTGCATGGCCCTTAAAGCCTCTACATCACAGTATGGTGGATTCCCAGTGGCGATCTCGTACGTTGTTATACCCAAAGACCATATATCTACTTTGGTGTCGTAATAAACGCCTTCCATGATCACCTCTGGGGCCATCCAATACGGGGTCCCGGCCATAGTTTGACGTCTTAAAGAAGTTTGGTTTACCTGTGCAGCGACACCAAAATCACACAGTTTAACATTACCTTCGTTGGTAATCAGAACGTTGGCAGCTTTGATATCTCGATGGATGACATTATCCTTATGAATGCATTTCAACGCTACAAGTAGTTCTCTCATGATGACCCCAATGTATTTTTCATCGATCTTTCCTGGCCTCAGTAATGAACGAAGTGAGCCACCAGCGCAGTATTCCATTATGATCCAAAGGCTTGTGTCTTTTAAATATGACCCATAATACCGCGTTATATTAGAAATTTGCTTCAAAGACGCTAAGAACTGAATTTCTCGCTGCACATCCTCCACCTCATCCGAATCAGAATCCAAGTTTAACACTTTTATGGCGTATACCCGTCTAGTTTTCACGTTATAGCCTTTATAAACCACACCAAATTTCCCTCGTCCAATAACTTCTGTTCTTTTGAAAAGTGAACTCACATCCATTTCACCTTCAGCTATGCTCTGTTTACTATTCTGCGGCTTCGCTGTCATCACTATTTTCTCCCTATATGTGTCTTACTTACCAGTCTATTGGGCCCTAAGCTATACTTTTTTTCTGTCTCTTTATATACGTATGTGTACGTACTATCAAAACAGCAGAAATTCAGGAAACCCTTTTTCGTCTAGTGTCTGCTAATTTCTGTGTATATGGCACCACGCAATATCTATTACCTTTGTCCTCTCTGACTTTTGCCACATCAGTAACCTGCTATTCTTACTGTTGTTGATGTCTTTAAAGATTGTCAGATCGGCTTGGGCTGGACGTGTGGCATGACAAAGCCGTTGATGGGCTAAGAGTGGGCAAGAAAGGATGCAAGAGCAGACTTATGAGGCAACAGTGGTGGCAAATCTTGAGAGAAAGCACCCCACGAGTATTTCAGACGTCTGATAGTGCATCGTAGTCAATAAAGCTTCAGTCATATGTGCATTCTTGAGTTGTAGCGTAGACATCATGCAACACGGGTAGGTCTGTGGTATTGTAATGCTTTCTTGATTACGACTAAGGATACTAGCAGCGGTCATTCAATTGCAAGCTTTTACCTATCTATTATCTTGGTGGTGAGCATAGCTGTGTGTTACATAGAAGTAGTAAGAGAGTATGCAGATAGTGTTAAGATACCTGCTTTTTATGGTGTATGGAAGCTTTTGTGCTTCAGAGGAGTTGCGGAACCAGACCAACGTTCCTGCAATATTATTCTCCTACAAGCTGTATGTAAAGCAAGCAATATAAATCTTCAGTGACTTTCATTTTTCTTACTAACTACATTTTTTACACGAGTTTGTATTTATGGATAGAACTCCTGGTATTTTGAGGTATCAAGAAGATTATGATATGGCACTAACTCTGCCAAGAAGCACCTTCATTAAAGCCGCAGAAAATTTTTTAGGTACATGCAATGCCAACACATATGTGTTAATTAATCAACCGGGACTGAGAAAACTGGACTTCTTGGAATTTGAAACAGAGTTTATTTCGCTACAGAGGTATATAAAACAAAGTTCGACAGCAATTAAGTTCGAAAAAGTGGATCTACTGCCCCAAGAACTATATGATGACCTTTCAGAGTTTGTGAAAGAGTATTGTGATACAGCCAAAGTATTGAGATTGCGAGGTAATCATACAGAAGATTTTCAGCCTTTCATTGATAATGAGAAAAGAGTAATCATAATTGAGTACCCAAGGTTACCAGAAAACACAAGTGAACGTAGAGAGGCGTTTCGCCATTATGACAGGTACTTGAGGACCATATTAGCGCAGATTCCGTCACCAGAACAAAAAATCATCTATACCTCATTGAACCCTGGTACTACATTGGTTCATGAGTCGATTATACCTATCGAAATATTCCCAAGCATTTTTGACATTAAATCTAGAATGGGGGAAGTGGAAAAGAATAACAGAGTGTTGGATGTGCCTCGTCTACCATTCAATGACTATACTCCGCGGTTCTCAGAACCACCTTCGGAATATGTTTCAGTCTTTGACTCACACTTGATTGAAGATAACAGGGTCTTATTACAGCTGATTTTCACGATCTTAGTTGGATTCGTTCTGCTTCACCTCTTTTTTACAGGTAAAAGGAATATTGTTGATAGGAAGGCCAAAAATCAAAACCACAACATAAGGCAGAAATCACAACCGCAAAAACGACAAGAGGCTCAGAAAACGCCTTCTAAATAAATGTTAAACTATGGTTCGCCCGTATAAGCCGATTATATCGGGGACACTAGAAGTTAGAGTTTTCGCGCATCTTATAAGTCATAATCAATGCGCATCGAGGAAATTATGATAGCGTACATACATATACATATATATATATAAGCAAAGTGAAGAGTAACAATTGAGTTGCGTCTTTTACTCCATTCAAGTATGAATATTAGTGGCACTTTGAATACGCTTCGCTTACTTTATAATCCATCCTTGTGTAAGCCTAGTCTAGTTGTCCCCACTTTCAATGACCTCCCTATACCAATTCATGATTCTATAAAGGCCGTGGTTGTGGATAAAGACAACTGTATCGCCTTTCCCCATGATAATAATATATGGCCAGACTACTCTCAACATTGGGAATCTCTAAAATCGAAGTACCCTAATAAAGCGCTTTTGATCGTTAGCAATACTGCGGGTTCCGCTTCTGATGAGAGTTATTTGCAGGCCAAATTTTTGGAAGACAAGACAGGTATACCGGTGTTGAGGCACTCTACAAAGAAGCCAGGTTGCTACAGCGAAATTTTAGATTATTTTTATAGGAACAAAACTATAACAAACCCTAAGGAAGTGGCGGTTGTTGGGGATAGGCTTTTCACTGACATCTTGATGGCAAATATGATGGGTTCATATGGGGTATGGATTCGAGATGGTGTTAAACTATCATCAAATCCTCTCTCTAAATTTGAAAAAAAGCTGTATAACATTTTGGGATTCTGATCAGCAATTCCATTAAAATAGTAGGATCTTTTTGTAATTATATAATACACAATCTTTTTGAATTATCTCTACGTTTATTAAATACACGGAAAAGAGCAGAAACTACTTCGGGTTCTTCGGGGCTAGAACCATGGCACGAAGTTTACATCTGTTCTGGCCAGGTTTCTTGGGCTAACAGCGCTACCAATACAGTCAAGGATGAACTGGGTTGTAACTGTAGGTGTTGAATTTAAGTGGCCCAATTGTGCCACCTTTCTTATAATTAGGTCAACATTGGTCTGGACCATCTCCCGTAACTGTGGGTTTTCAATAATTGGTCGATGGAGGTTACTAAACCACGATATGATCTCGTCGCGAATGAATAGTGCCAAGTATGTGTTCAACTCGTTATCAGGTTCAATGAGCGCACGCGATATGGTAAATAAGTTTACTGCGAATATACCCTCTAAAGCGGAATCGCCCATCAAAGATTGAATATTAGGCGTTAATCTAAATGGCACTGGTTCATTATTATGAAATATTGGGGAGTCCGGTGGAAGAGTTAAGTCATGATTCTTTAGTAACGGTTTCACCCTTTCATATGGAAATCTTGAAGGTAACATCTCTAAAGTAAATACATTACCAGATTTTTTGTCGACATGGATTTTGTGAGGAGTACGGTTATTGATCATCATCATATAAGACATGAACACAAATGAACTATATTGTGACGCAAATTGCTTACGGAATAACCAGAAATCTTCAAATTGACTAAACAGAGAAGTAAAATGGTCTTTTAAAACATTCGGTGGCACAAACATTGTTTGAATAGAATTGAAAATTTCAACCTTCAATATAGTCATATCAGGGGCGGGCAAGGCATCATCATGTGCTGCATTCAATTTATCTGCCATGAAATCTTGAATATCGTCAGGGTCAAATCCTTTCTTCTTACAAAATTCATTGTGAATTTCGTGAAGTGTGGTAAAAGAAGCGCTATCATTCATGATACGAACTTGAGGGGATAATGGGATTGCTATTGGCAAATTAAATTGGATACTGCGACGTCTGGTTTCCACGTTTTTGGACAGTGATTTGTTGAATAATCTATATAATTGAAACATTCTTTCTTCCCTTCTTGAATGGCGTACTGCTGGGTATTGGACAGCAAATGAATGCAAACTTCCGTCATGGCCACGAATCATTAAACGCCTGTATGAGGAATGAGTTCCACGAACAAAATCAACCGTAGGCAAAAACCTAGCGATTTTAATGAAATGAACATTATTATCTTTATTCAAAAGATACTGACCAGGAATTTCTATATCTTCAAATTTTTGGTGATGAAAGTTACTCAAATGTGGGCATAGAACTTCAAGATTTTCTTTTTTTGATGCCCTATCTAGTTTGTTTTCCAGTCTCCTACGCCAATAACGCAATCTTTTGATATACGTCTCATAATCTGGCTTATTGTCAATGAAATCGGCATTGAATTTCGGTCTTATATAAGGCGCTAACAAAGTCGTAGAGAACTTGACTAAGTTTTTTTCTGTGTTCTCAGGAAGTTTTGGATTTTTTCTGGGAAATGGCAAGCGATTGTAATTCAGCGTTCCGTCGATCAAAAGAACATTTATTAACCTGAAAAGATCTTCGTCGGTAGTTGATTTGAAACGGTCGTTTATTTGGGCGACAAGCGATTCTAAGGATAAAGCCAGCAATGGATACGCTGTTTTTAAAATATTGTTCAATTCTTGTAAATACTCCCAAGGTTGGCGGCGTCCATTGCGATCATTTGTATCTGGTTTATCTCCCATAACTGCCATCGTTTGTCTTTGAATAACAGCAAAGTCTTCCTTTGTCGTTCTTAATTGAAAGTGCAGAGCTTGCGGATAACTTTTAGCAATTCTGATCAGAATATGGCGAACCATGTTAGCTTCCTTGTGTGACAAAGAAGTCAATAATTGAGGAATAAAAGTAATCCAGTACCACACAGGTATTTCACCTCTGAAGGAATCAAATGCGTTTGTGAGCATACCTGAAGCATCATCCATACTAATGAGCCATAAAATTCTGCACAGTAATTCTCTAATCTTTGAATTTTTATATAAGCCGGCCGCTTGTAAGTAACAACTTATTGCGTTACTGGCAAAACTGATATTGTTTGGCTCTTCTGACAGACGACGGTCATTAAAAAAACCCCATTGGGCCCATGCTTTGGCTAAGTTCAAATCTATCTGAACAGCCGTTGCAAATGCTTGATTTGCTTCTTCATATGCTCGTAGTTTAGACAAAAACATACCTTTTAACGTGAAAAATTCAGCTTTCTGCACAGTACCAAAGTAAACCAAATTTGTATTACTAATAACATCCAGACCTGTCGTTAATTCGTTCATGTTTTGGTAATGGCATTTGGCTTGTTCTCTTAGCTTTAAGAAAGCTTCTTGAATTTCAATATTGGGCAAGGTGTAAATACGTGCTAATTGACTAATACACACGTCAGGCATGTTGTGTTTTCTCGCAACATGCGCAAATCTGTTAATTACCCAAGCAATTTCGTGATATCCCCTGTAAGCATGAGTATTGATATTGCTATTACTATTTGATTGTTGAAGTGCTGGTATTAATGGAAGATAAGCGTTATTAATAACCTGGAACGCGTGTTGCCTCCATGTGACTAAGTCATTCCACATATTGACATCATCCCATGTGTTTGGAAGACGGTCTCTCCAAGCTTGCAAAATACGCTTAATTTCTTGAGCTTTTGAATCCAAATTCTGTACGGATGTTGTGTGCAAGTTGGCATATATTTGTGTTGCTTCCAAAAATTCCATGTATTGTTGAAATCCGTGTAATAGCCACTTATGAGCGGGGGTATATCTGACTGGTAAAGATACCCACTTAATTAAACTCAACTGTATTCCCTCATCACATAGCTTCCTGACTTCTTGGTCACCTTTTCGGGTTTCTGCAAAGTTTTGAAGAGCCAAAAAGGTCTTGAACATTTGTCTTCGTGGAGTTGGAACGTCCATTACACTTTTTACAGATTGTTCAAGCGCATCACGATCACTGTTCCAATCAGCAACACGCCAACCACATTCCAATAACAAGTCTGTAAAACCTTCATGCTTGGCTAACTCAGTCAACACGTCCCAATGTTGTAATTTTTCGGCACATTGTATCCAGTTATCTTCCCATAATGCATACTCAGATTGTGAGTAGGGCAAGGCACCGCTGCGAGCTTTCACTTGCGCGACTTCATAGAGCTGCTGAGCTTTGTCCCAAAGTCCAATCTGTTCATATGATAGCCCAATATTTGTTTCCGTATATTTTGCTCTACGTCTCCATAGGCCATAAAACATGTCTTCTTCTTGTAAATTGACGTACAGTTCTAATAGTGCATCTTCATTTGCTTCAATTATTTTTGTATTATCGATGCCTGTGTTGTTTTGAATTGATTCTAAAATGTTAATTGATTGATACCAAGCGTTGTAAGATATTGCGAGATACTTGACTAAATGAGGAGGTAATTCTAACGATTCGATTTTGCTGATTGAGTCTAATAACATGTTAATCACATTCGTTCTAGAGGAGATTTGTCTGGTATGATAAGGCTTAGAAAGTAACGTAATAACGGAGCGAACAAATCCGTATTTTTCGTTCTTCGGAATACTTCTATATACTTGGGGGAATAAAGTAACCCACGCTTTGTGAATTGCCTTTGGATCTTGATAGAATATTTCAATTAAGGAATCCATAAAATCAGAAGAAGGTATTTGACACAAACTTTGCATGGCAGAAATATGATCCTTGATGAAATCTGAAAATTCCTGGCTTTTTACTTCGGTTACTAATTCTGCATTTTCTGGGAGGTACTCCCGTAAAATCGATGGTGGAGACAAGTAGTAAATATCCCTCAAGAATAATTCTTTCTCTCGATTGAAAGAGCCATATAATAATTGCAAAGCTTGATTCAACCACGGATAATCGGCAATAAATTCCCAGTTCTGGTCCCGTATAACATAATATAGTCTCTCTTTAATATCTCTCTCTAAACTGTTATCTAGAATAGTCATAAATCTCTTCCTGATACCGATATCTTCAACACGTGTTCCTACGAGGAAAGGTTGTTCCATCCTTACTGTAATTTCTGTATTATTAAAATGTTCTTGATCAAAAAGCTTCAAGACTATTTCATAGAACAGTTTTGATAAAGAAGGTTCCCCTCTAATCTCGAAAGCCAGCATCTTCGTTAAAATAGCAGCTTTTTCTTTTACAGTTGGAAATATTTCAGTGTTAAATATCCAACTTCTGGACATGTTAACAATTTTTCTTAAGAAATTCTGATCCATAGAGTGATCAATCAATAGTGCCACAGTAGACAGAAATGGGCGACGGGAGTCACCTAATAATGAAACTTTTAGAGACAATATATATAAAACCTTCTCCAAAAGTTTAGTTGTAATTTTTGCTTCCTCCAAAGCCATTGCATCCTTCGGTTGTGATATGCTTAAGTGATCCTTGCACAACTTGCTAAATGTCTTCATCAGCGGC